>NW_027418442.1:0-139134 GCF_009905375.1 Apium graveolens
CAGGTTTGTATTTGGAGAATTTTATTATATTATGCATCTCTTATACCCGAAATATTACTAATTCAAGATTATATTTCCTCTTTCTTTTAATTCAAATAAAGAATTTGTTATGGTTCGTTTCATTGAAACATCTTTAACCTTTTTTTTTTCAAATTTAACTACATAACACGATTTTAAAATTTTTTGTTCTTTCACAGTTAACACTGAAAGTACAAGAAGTGCAAGCTATTTCAGATACTACAATTGTGATGAAAGGGATGGTCAATAGAAGCAAGTTCAGATGCTACAAATGTGATGAGGTTGGGCACTTTGCCACTGCATGTAGAAAGTCACAACAAGTAAACAATAAAGTAAACGTTTATCAGAAGAGTACTATACTAATGTACACATATTTTTTGAAATATTAAATATGATGTATCATAAACAAGTTCCATTATTAATATCATATGATTCTGGTTATTCTGATTTGTTAATTTTTTATGAGATCCTTGAGTTTTATTATATTTTTGATTTGTTGACTTGCTACTTTGGTATAACTAATGTTGATGACCCTAAAGTTAGAAATGGAATTCATCTAAAAGGTTTTGGGTTCATCTTGAAAATCATTAGATAACTTGATAATTCACAGAATATCCTCTTAAAGTTCATTTGATTCGTAGAGTATCCTCTTATACAAAAATACTTATCAAAGATACTGTATGATAAATTTTTTTGCAGGTTGTTAAAGATACCAACCAAGACTAAAAAACATTTACATTTATGAACAAGTTTACAAAAATACTAATCATTTATAAAATTTATAATATTCTATCATTTCATATGATTTTGAATAGTAATGTGCAAAATTTTGTTTAAAAGGTTATTTTTAAAAAAATTATCGAAATATCAAGAAAAATAACAAATTTTAAACATAATATCAAAATTGTTCATGCTTTGCACGTGTTATAAGCTAGTACTTATAGTATAAAAAAGAAAAAATTAAGAGAGTGTATTATGAATTATATAGCAAATTTTATTAGCTATAAGTCCCAGCATGATCAAGAATATGTAAGGTAAGGACTAATTAAAGATAGTTTCTTTGAGCTTATAGTACTGTTGTTTCATATCATACAATAATGTAGTACAATTTTAGGGTCAAGCCACAATACCTCATATGATCACCCTTTCTATGTGTTTTGCAACTCATGTGTAGCTACCATAGTAATAGTCCTTGTTTCCAAAATATTGCTTTTTATTTATTTAATTACAAATTATACATATCTCCCTATTTCAAAATAATTTTGACTTGTGAGAGATGCTTGTTTTATTATTATTATTAAAGATTATCATAAACGGTAAAAGAAAGTATTATTATAACTCAAAGATATGCAATGATTATTTTTGTCAAAAAATTTGACATACAATTGAGACATGAGGTTCTTAACAAGGGCGCAATGATATCTCACATTAACATTCACCTTGACTCTTTCTCTCACTATTAATTCTACCACTTCTCCACCACCATTTCTCCTACTTGCTCCAATTGAGGTAAAAATTCTTCTTCCGAAGGTTCATTTTTAATTTTACTTGTATTTTGTTAAAGTACCGATTCATTTTTAACATTTCTTTAGTTATGTTGAGAGTTACTATAGTACTGATTCAGTTATAATTTGTTTTTTGTCGAGAGATGATTTAATTAATCACTCTATATTGTGAACCAGGACAAATGGTCTGGTTGAAGAGGATATTACTGGGCCGAGGTCCATTCGGTAAAGTTTATTTAGCCATGTCCACTGGATTAATTAATCAACGATATTCTTTAATTATTCCCTTCATTACTCTCAAAGCTGCTCCTAGATCAACATGTTATCTCTACGAGTTGAGAAAGAGGCTTACCAGAGTATTGGGAATTCCGAAAATATTTTGACTTATATAGGATCGGATTAAGATATTAAGGAGTATGGGAAAATTGAGTACCATCTAATTCTCGAGTTTGCTCCGCTCGGTTCTCTGACCAACATTGCCGGAAATCTTCTAACATCATACGAGAGAGTAAGGTATTATGCTAACATGATGTTGTATGGGCTTAGTTATGCCCACGATCGTGGATGGGTGCACTGTGACCTAATAAATTAGGTAAAGTTTTAATATATATTTATTAACTAAATCAACCCAACCACGCTATATATCATGATATTTGTCGATTTTTTATCATAACAATTATTATATTAGTTACGTATTACAAAGTTGTTGCATTGTGTCACTTAAACCCTGCAATGAACTTATCACATTTCACTCTCATACATATAATTTTACTCTCATACAGGTACTAGTCGTTACCATGCAGTATGCATTCGAGAGTACATACTACACGTAGGATAGGGCATTCATTATGTCCTGCTTAAGCGTGATCTGAAATTTTACTCCGAAAAGGACGAGAAATTAAGGATTGTTTCATGTGTGGGGCGGGAGATAGGGGAGATATTGTATAAAAAACTTCGGCAATCAAAATGGGGTTGTGGATTAATATCTCCCACCATAATCCCTCGAATTCGTTTTTTAGCTTTTCAAATGATTCTCTTTTTCAACTAAATTCTCGGGTTATGCTAATCAACTAAACGAATAAAATTTCTTTTATATTGTGTGCACGCGGGCACACGCTAGAAACAATCATTTAATTATACGTAACTCTTAATCTCCTTTGAAATGATACTCAGAAATTCTCGAAAGGCAGAATTCAAAGTTGCAACGAGTAATTTTAGAGAACACATGCACAAGCATTTATCTAAACATGATTTTAGAGAGTTATGTACATAATTCATAATTTTTACTAATAAAATTATAAGATTAGTATATGTTATTTACTTCTGCTATTTGTAGCAGACTAGATGACCCCTTCATTTATTTTCCTTGATGGCCTGTGTGGGTGTGTATGAGCCTCCCTGTACCTTCCATCTCTCTGTGTTACATAACATAACACCACATGGTTGTCTGTCACTTGTCAGGGAGATGGTTGGGGATACATGAATTTACAAAATCGATTAAATTGACCCAATTTTAGTAAATTAAACCGACCGTTACAAACTGATATTTATGTATTTCGGTTGTAAAAATTTAATAAATTATTAAGTAAGGTTATTAATTATATTTTTTAATCGACCCAACCCAACCGCGCAATATATCATGAAACTTTTCTATTTTTGTAATAATAATTATTTATATCAATTATGTGTTACAAAGTTGCTGCATTGTGTTACTTACTTCAGTGAACACATGGCTTATATAAATTTTGTATATTTTTGTATGAAACAGTGGTTATTGCTAACAACTATTAACGCTCTCTATTAGGTGTTGTGATATTTATTTAAACAAAATTTAATCATATTTTGACAGGTCTGTAAAAGCATCAGCTTATGATACAAAATACTTTAATTCAAACAGTTATAAAGAGACCCTTAACAAAGCAGCTAATAGATATCGATGCGACTGTATCGTTTAGACATTTTCATGTCATGTCGTTCCATGTATGCATGTACAATTACATGCCAACAGTTCCTACTAAGGGTGTTCATGGCACCAACCAATCAAACTAAATTAATCTGACCCTTTTTTATTGTGTTAAAAATATTTCAAACCGACTTATATGAATTGGGTATACTTATTACGTTTTTTCATCTAACTCGATCCAACCTGATTTAAATTCTGAACTTTGTTCAAATAATTTAAATATGTATTTCATTGGATACAATTACATGTCAACAGTTACATGCCAACAGTTACTACTTCCTCCGTCCAAATACATGTTAATTTTGAATTTTGAGTAGTTAACTTGACTATATTTTAACTGCAAATTTCAGATTTTAAAAATAAAGAACAGCTAATTTATAATATTTAGTCCGGAATTGATAAATTTGATTCTTAAAAAATCTCAAAATGAAGCTAAAATTAGGGGGAATATTTAACACGGAAAACTGTCTTGACACTCCAAAAAGTTAAAAACAGGACGCAAAGGATACGATACGTGGATGTTTGAGCTTATAGTGGTGTTGTTTCATATCACATAATAATTTAGTAATACAATTCTAGGGCCAAGCAATAATATGCCAAGTATGGTCTCACTTGTAAATATGATCACCCTTTGTCGCTGAAATTTAATTGTACTCTGCATTGTACCATCTCTATGTGTCTTAAATATATGTTTTGCAAATTGCAACTCATAGTTGTCATATTAACTCTCTATGTTTCAAAACAGTTGTGACTTATGAGAGATGCTTGTTTTAAAATTATTAAAGATTACCGTAAATAGTAAAGAAAGGTATTATAACTCAAAGATATGTAATTTTTATTTTTGGCAAAAAAAAGTTGACATGCAATTGAGATATGAGATTCTTAATATGAGGCACAATGAGTTCTCACATTAACATTCACCTTGACCCTTTCTCTCACTATTCATTCTACCATTTCTCCACTACCACTTCTCCTACTTGTTCCAACTAAGGTAAAAATTCTTCTTAAGAAGGTTCATTTTTTAATCTTACTTATATTTTGTTAAGGATTTTTCTAGTGTGTGCCCATGGGCACATGCTAAGAGTTAGTGCTTGATGAGGTGTCTACAAAATATTGGTGGAGAACCCAACAATTATGGACCCCCCTGCATGCACAAAAACCTCCACCAATAAAATTTTTACAACTCGTCAATCACACTTTCTTAGCATGTTCCCATGGGCACACTAGACAAACCATTTTGTTAATAGTACTGATTCATTTTTAACATTTGTTTAGTTATGTTGAGAGTTACTATTGTAGTGATTCATTTATGTTTTATTTTTTGTCAAGAGGTGATTTAATTAATTACTCTATGTTGTGAACTAGGACAAATGTGCTGGTTGAGGATGATGTTACTAGGCCGAGGTGCATTCGGTAAAGTTTATCTGGCCCAGTCCACGGAATTACTTAATCATCTATGTTCTTCAATTGTTCCCTTCGTTGCTCTCAAAGCTGCTCCTAGATCAACATGTTCATCTCTGCAAGTTGAGAAAGAGGCTTACCAGAGTATTGGGAGTTTTGACAATATTTTGACTTACGTTGGGTCAGATTATGATGTTAACGAGTATGGGAAAATTGAGTACTATCTCATTCTCGAGTTTTCTTCGCTCGGTTCTCTGACCCACTTTATTGGAAATTTTCGAATATCGTACAGGAGAGCAAGGTATTATGCTATCATGATGATGTATGGGCTTATTTATTTCCACGATCGTGAATGGGTACACTGTGACCTAAATTTTTAGAATAATGAATTAGGTAAATTTTTTATTATATTTTTAACCGAACCAACTCAACCGCGCTATATATGATGATACTTGTCTATTTGTTATCATAATAATTATTTATATTAGTTATGTGTTACAAAATTGTTCTATTGTGTCACTAAAACCCTGCAATAAACTCATCGCATTTTACTCTCATACAGGTAGTAGTCGTTACCATGTGGTATGCATTCAAGAGTGCATACTACACGTGGGGTTGAGCATTCATTATGTCCTACTTGAGCGTGATCTGAAATTTTACTTCGAATGGGGCGGGGAATTAAGGATTTATTCGTGTATGGGGCGGGAGATAGGGGAGATATGTATAAAAAATCGGCAATCGGAATGGGGTTAGGAATTAATATCTCCCACCATA
Organism: Apium graveolens; assembly: GCF_009905375.1. Taxonomy (NCBI): domain Eukaryota; kingdom Viridiplantae; phylum Streptophyta; class Magnoliopsida; order Apiales; family Apiaceae; genus Apium; species Apium graveolens. Next base: position 5,662 of record NW_027418442.1, read on the forward strand.
ATTCCCGAATCTATTTTTTTAGCCTTACAAATGATTTTCTATTCTAATAAATTCTTGGGTTGTGCTAATCAACTAAATGAACAAAATTTCTTTTATATTATGCGCACGCGAGCACACACCAGAAAAAATCATTTTATTTATACATAACTCTTGATCTTCTTTGAAATGAAACTCAAAAATTCTCGAAAGGCAGAATTCAAAGTTGTAACGCGTAGAGAACACATGCACATGCATGTACCTAAACATGATTTTAAAGAGTTACGTACATAATTCACAACTTTTACTAATAAAATAATAAGATTAGTATATGTTATTTACTCCTGGTATTCATAGCGGACTATGTGACCCCTTAATTTATTACCTTGATGGCCGGTGTACCCTCTCTCTGTGTGTTACATAACATAACCCCACATGGTTGTTTGTCACTTGTCAAGGAGATGGTTAAGGGTACATGAATTTACAAAACTAATTAATCCGACCAAAATTGACCCAATTTTAGTTATTAAAACAACTGTTACAAACTGATATGTTATGTATATTGGTTTTAAGACTTTTATGAATTATTAGGTAAGATTTGTAATTATATTTTATAACCGACCCAACCCAACTGCGCAATATATCATGAAACTTGTATATTTTTATCTTAATACTTACAATTATGTGTGACAAAGTTGTTGCATTGTGTCACTTACTAAACACATCGCATTTTACTCACATACATGTGATTTTAATTTTTATTTCAGGCACTAGAAGGCTACATAATCTAATTTTATACCATAATACTACTTTACCAATGACATGGCTTATATAAATATTTTATATTTTTTGTATGAAACAGTGATTATTGCTAACAGCTATTAACGCTCTCTGTTAGGTGTTGTGATAGTTGTTGATACAAAAAGTAATCATATTTTGACGGGTTTATAAAAGCATCAGCTTATGATACAAAATACTTTAATTCAAATATTTATTAAGAGACCCTTAATAAAGCAGCTAATAAATGTCGATGCGACTGTATCGTTTAGACGTTTTCTGTCATGCCTTTCCATGTATGTTTGTACAATTACATGCCAACAGTTCCTAGTATGGGTGTTCATGGATTCACCAACCAGATCAAATCAAATTAATTGACCTTTTTTTTGCCGATAAAATCGATAAATTAAAATCTAATATTTAATTGGGTTGAAATTATTTCAAACCGACTTATTCGAATTGGGTATAGATATTACGTTTTTTCAGCTAACTCGACCCAATTCGATTTAAATTCTGAATTTTGTTCAAATAATTTAAATATGTATTTTATTATCTCTTTATATTTCAAAACAGTTGTGGCTTATGAGAGATACTTGTTTTATTATTATTATTATTAAAGATTACCGTAAACAATAAAAGAAAGTATTATAAATCAAAGAAATGCAATGTTGATTTTTGTAAAAAAAAAGTTGACATGCAAGTGAGGCATGAGATTCTTAATAAGGGGCACTATGAGTTCCCACATTAACATTCATCTTAACCCTTTCTCTCACTATTCATTCTACCACTTCTACACTATCAATTCTCCTACTTGATCCAAGTGAGGCAAAAAAATTATTCTTTAGAAGGTTCATTTTTTAATCTTACTTGTATTTTGTTGGTAGTACTAATTCATTTTAAGCATTTGTTTAGTTATGTTGAGAGTTACTATAATAGTGATTCCTTTATGTTTTGTTTTTGTCGAGAGGTGATTTAGTTAATTAACCTATGTTGTAAACCAGAACAAATGGGCTAGTTAAGCCGGATGTTACTGGGACGAGGTTCATTCTGTAAAGTTTATCTGGCCCCACTGAATTACTTAATCAGCGATGTTCTTCAACTGTTCTCTTTGTTGCTCTCAAAACTGCTCCTAGATTAACATGTTCATCTCTCCGAGTTGAGAAAGAGGCCTACCATAGTATTGGGAGTTCCGATATTATTTGACTTATATTGGGTCGGATAATGATATTAACGAGTATGGGCAAATTGAGTACTTCTGATTCTGGAGTTTGCTCCGTTCGGTTCTCTGAATCTTCTAACAAAGTACAGGGGAGCAAGGTATTATGCTACCATGATGCCGTATGAGCTTAGTTATGTCCACGATCGTGGATGGGTGCACTGTGACCTAAAGCCCTGTTAGGAATATATGTGCATTAGTTTGATGATATGTTTAACAAAACACTTAAGTAGAAATTCAGTGTCTGTAGCCTCAACGGATAAGACCACTTTGGCTATCCGTTGATGGTGTAGCTTTACTTAGAAATAAGTCTAGTGTTGTAGCATATTTCAGTCTCTGTATTTAAGATGTAATTCTTAGAAGTTGAGAGAAACTATGAGTCATGTTGACTACTAGAAGATATGCAGATAGGAAGGCCAATTGTAAATATTTCATGCCTTGTAATTTTGTATAAATGAAGTGGTATCAACGGATGACTTAAAGACCTTCAACGGATGAGAAGCTAAGCTTCAACGGATGTCTCTAAAGCTTCAACGGATAACATCCTTCAACGGATGAGTGCATCAACGGATGAAAGCTTCAACGGATGTTCTGTTGATTAACCGTTGATAAGTGGTAGTTGTACCTACAAACAGAGGCACGTGGGTGAACAGAGATAACTGAAATGTGGCAGCCTAATTTCAGGAACATCAGAAAAAGCAGCCGTTCTACTCTAGTATAAAGAGACATTAAGTCAACAAAGTACTGGAGTGAACTGGAGAAGAAACAAGTGGAGATCTTACTTTATTATTTTATATATCCTTGTCTTCACTTGTAAACTTGGTAATATATAAATCAAGTAGTAGCTAGTAATTAGATAAGAATTTTTCCAGAGCTGTTTAGAAAAATCTTGAGAGAAAAATTATCTAGTTTGTACTAGGATGCAGCTGTGATCAAATTCTTAGATCACAGAATTTCTGAAATACCATCTTTGGTGGAACAACAAATCCACCAGAAAAGTTTTTAAAGGTTTATTGTGTTCTTTACATTTGTGTTTGAATATATATCTGTTTGTATCAGCTTAAAGCAATTCACACACTTGTTCATCTTGAACACACAGTCTTTATAAACTGCTCAAAACTTGAAAAAGTTTTGAGATTTACATTCAACCCCCCTTCTGTAAATCTCATTGTTAGTTCTCTAGAAATAACAATTGGTATCAGAGCAGGCTCTTGACAAACAAAGAGTTTAAAGATCTTGGAATCTAACAAAGATGAGTAAGAAGGATATTGGAGTAAAAATCCCAGTTCTTGACAGAGACAGTTATCACCACTGGAAGGTGAAAATGCACCTTCATCTACTCTCCCAAGATGAAGGTTATGTAAACTGTATTGAGAATGGTCCTCACATTCCCCACAAAGTAGCCACAGTTGCTACGGCCACAATTGCTGTTGGTCAATCCATTCCAAAACCTAGAGCAGAATGGACAATGGAAGACACAGAAGAAGTCCACAAGGATAAGAAGGCTATGAACATTTTGTTTAATGGTCTTGACAAGGATATGTTTGATAATGTGATAAATTGCTCAACTGCCAAAGAGGTTTGGGACACAGTTCAGCTGCTGTGTGAAGGTACAGAACAAGTAAAAGAGAACAAGATGCAGCTTCTCATTCAACAGTATGAGTATTTTCATTTTGAAGAAAATGAATCTTTAAATGACACATTTAACAGATTCCAAAAGCTGTTGAATGGATTGAAGCTGTATGGTAGAGTGTACCAGGTGAAGGATTCAAATCTTAAATTCTTAAGATCCTTGCCAAAGGAATGGAAACCCATGACTGTCTCCTTAAGAAACTCTCAGGATTATAAGGACTTCACTCTTGAAAGATTATATGGAATCTTGAAGACTTATGAACTAGAGTTGGAACAGGATGAGGTATTGGAGAAGGGGAGAAAGAAAGAAAGTTCAGTTGCATTGGTAGCTGAAAATGAGAGGGAATGCAGACAAGAAACTGTGAGATCTACATCAAACTCCAAAGATGGTACAAGATATCAGGAATCAAGCAAAGGAAAAGAGCAAGTTGTTGAGAATGAAGACAACTCCAGTCAAGATGACTCTGATAGTGTTGATGAGCATCTTGCATTTCTGTCCAGGAGATTTGCAAAGATGAAGTTTAAGAAAAACACTAGAGCCACTAAACCTCATAAGAAGATGGTGGACAAATCAAAGTTCAAGTGTTTCAATTGTGGTATAAGTGGACACTTTGCAAGTGAGTGCAGAAAGCCAACTTCTGAAAAGAAGAAATTTGACCAAGTAGATTACAAGAAGAAATATTTTGATCTGCTCAAGCAAAAGGAAAGGGCTTTCATTACTCAAGAAAAAGATTGGGCAGCTGATGGAGAGGAAGAGAATGAAGATGTGGAGTATGTCAACTTAGCTCTCATGGCTGATTCTGAGGAAAATGAAGTTAGTTCATCAAGCAATCAGGTAACAACTCAGGTAATCACTACTGATGTAACACAACTTACTAAAGAAGAGTGCAATGATGCTTTTAATGACATGTCTACTGAATTGTATCATTTGCGTGTGTCTCTTAAATCTCTTGCTAAAGAAAATAGTAGGATTAAAGAGAACAATCTGTTTTTAAGTAATAGAAATGCTATGTTAGAAGATAAGTTGATTAACCTAGAGAAAACCAAGTTGCATTGTATATCTGTTGAGAATGAACTAGCTGAATCTATTAAGAAAGTAGAAATACTTTCTAATCAATTAAAGAGAGAGCAGGAGGTGATTAAAGCCTAGAAAACATCTAGGGATGTTAGTGCTCAAATTGCCAAGGTCCAAGGAATTGAATCATTCTGTGAAACTGCCTGGGATAAAAACAAAAAGAAACTGGAATTAATTGATGGGCTGTCAACGGATGTGGAATCAACGGATGATGAAGGTTATCCGTTGAAGGAAGAAAATGAGCATCCGTTGAAGGTTCCTCAATTAAAACAGGCAGATGTTTCTAATAGTGAAAATCTAAAGAAACTCAACAAAAAGTTTGGTTCAACTTCCAAGAACTTTGTTAAAGAAGAAGCAAGCACATCCAAAGATGTCAGTAAGGTGAATATAGGGCACATAACCTTAGAACAGTTAAATAATAGGCTCAAGATGGTTGAGGATAAAAAGGAAACTAAAAGAAAATCTAACAGAAATGGGAAGGTAGGTGTTAACAAACATAACAATTACACACCTGATAGGTATGCTCCTAGAAAAAGCTGTGTGCATTGTAGTAGTGTTAATCATCTATCTGCTAATTGCAAATCTATTAAGAAAACCCCCATAACTGTACCCTCTTCCATGCCTAACATGTCTGCATCATCTCTACATGCTATGCCTACTATGTCTCAACAGAATCCTTATGCACATTTTGCAAACATGCCATATTTTAACAATCTTTATCTTGCTGTATTTAGTATGCCTCAAATGCCATACAATATGCCTATGTGGAATAACATGTATGCACAATCCATGCCTTATCATATTCCAAATGTGCTAAATGATTCTGTGACTAACCCTACACCTCAACCAACTACATCCAAGACCAAGGTTGACTCAAAGTTACCTAAGTCTAGAGATGCAGGAGGAATGAAGTCTAGGAGAAAGGCTAACAAGAATGGACCCAAGGAAACTTGGGTACCAAAATCAAATTGATTGATTTTATGGTGTGCAGGGAAATAGAAGAAATCTATGGTACTTGGACAGTGGCTGTTCAAGACACATGACAGGAGATTTCTCCCTGCTCACAGAGTTTAAGGAAAGAGCTGGCCCTAGCATAACCTTTGGAGATGACAGCAAAGGGTTTACTATGGGATATGGCTTGATTTCAACAAGGAATGTCATCATTGATGAAGTTGCATTAGTTGATGGTCTCAAACATAACTTACTGAGCATCAGTCAACTATGTGATAAAGGGAATACAGTTTCCTTCAATTCTGAAGCCTGTGTTGTCACTAGTAAGAAAGACAACAAAGTGGTTCTAACTGGAGTTAGAAAAGGAAATGTGTACTTAGCTGACTTCAACTCTGCAAATGCAGAATCTATTACTTGTCTCTTCAGCAAAGCAAGTTCAGTTGAGAGTTGGCTATGGCACAAGAAGCTATCCCATTTGAATTTCAAGACAATGAATGATCTAGTCAAAAAGGACCTAGTAAGAGGAATTCCTCTTGTTGAATTCTCAAGGGATGGTTTGTGTGATGCTTGTCAGAAAGGCAAACAAAGGAAAGCATCATTCAAAAAGAAGCTTGAAACAACAATTGATGAACCATTACAGCTGCTACATATGGATTTGTTTGGACCAGTCAATGTATTGTCAATTGCAAGAAAAAGATATTGCTTAGTGATTGTAGATGATTTCTCAAAGTTTTCATGGGTCTATTTTCTTGGATCAAAGAATGAAGCAAGTGAAATCATTATCAATCACATCAGGCAAGTCAATAATCATCCTGACCTGAAGGTTAGGAATATCAGGAGTGACAATGGAACTGAGTTCAAGAATTTATCAATGAGGCTGTTCTGTGAAGAAAATGGAATCATGCATGAGTTCTCAGCTCCAAGAACACCTCAGCAAAATGGGGTAGTTGAAAGAAAGAACAGATCTTTAATTGAGGCTGCCAGAACAATGCTTGAAGAATCAAAGTTACCAACATATTTCTGGGCTGAAGCTGTTAATTGTGCCTGTTTCACTCAAAATATCTCTTTGATCAATCAAGCTAAAGGCATGACTCCTTATCAGTTGTTCAAGAGAAGAAAACCAACTCTAAACTTTCTTCATGTCTTTGGATGTAAATGCTTTATACTAAGGAATCAATCTGACCATAAAGGGAAGTTTGATGCAAAGGCTGATGAAGGGATATTTGTTGGTTATTCAGCTGGAAAATCTTATAGGGTCTACAATCTAAGAACCAACATTGTTATGGAATCTGTGCATGTTGTGTTTGATGATAAAAAGATTGATGGACTAACAGATGAGGGACAGTATGAGAGACTCAAATTTGACAACATTGAGATATATTGTGATGATAGTGAAGAGGAGACTGATGGAGATAACACTTCAAAAGGGATTCAAAACATGCCCTTGGATAATGCACAAAATACTGCATCCGTTGAAAGTCAGAATTCTGCATCCGTTGATAGAGGCAATGCAGTATCCGTTGAAAGACATGGTGTATCATCCGTTGAAGTACTAAATGAAGCATCCGTTGATCATAGTTTATCAACGGATAATCGATTTACATCATCAGTTGATAGAACTCCAAGTTCCCTGCAAAGGACCAACAACTCAGGGGGAGTTTCAACTAGTCAACACTCTGTCTCACATCATGACAATACTGAGGCCACTTCATCTAGAGCACATCTTCCACTTCAAAGGAAATGGACCAAGAATCATCCCTTTGAACTGATCATTGGTGATGCATCATCTAAAGTGCAAACAAGAAGAGCTACTCAAGATGAATGTCTGTATAGTAGTTTTCTATCTCAGGAGGAACCTAAGAAAGTGGAAGAAGCCTTATTGGATCCAGATTGGATATTAGCTATGCAGGAAGAGCTAAACCAATTTGAGAGAAACCAAGTTTGGAAGCTGGTACCCAAACCAAAGAACAAGAGTCCTATTGACACAAAATGGGTATTCAGAAACAAGATGGATGAAAATGGCATTATCATAAGGAATAAAGCCCGATTGATTGCTAAAGGCTATTCTCAGCAAGAGGGAATAGATTTTGATGAGACATATGCTCCTGTTGCAAGACTTGAAGCCATCAGAATTTTTCTAGCCTATGCAGCTCATGCCAATTTCAAAGTCTATCAAATGGATGTCAAGAGTGCATTTCTAAATGGGAAATTAGAGGAAGAAGTCTATGTAAGTCAACCTCCAGGATTTGAAGATCCAAATTTTCCAGACTATGTATATTATCTGTTGAAAGCACTCTATGGACTGAAGCAAGCACCTAGAGCCTGGTATGAAACCTTATCAAAATTTCTTTTGGAGAATCACTTCACTAGAGGTACTGTTGATAAAACTCACTTCTTTAGGAATGTTAATGGCTCTAGTATACTTGTTCAAATTTATGTAGACGACATAATATTTGGTTCTAAAGATGATAAACTTTGTAAAAAGTTTGCTAAGCTAATGCAAAGTAATTATGAAATGAGCCTTATGGGAGAACTAACCTATTTTCTTGGTTTACAAATTAAACAAGTTAGTAATGGAATTTTCATTAGTCAAACTAAATATATTCATGATCTTTTAAAGAAGTTTGACTTAATGGAATGTTCATCTGCAAAAACTCCCATGGCCACTGCCACCAAACTTGAATTAAATAAGACTGAAAGGTCTGTGGACATTACAAGTTATAGAGGCATGGTTGGTTCACTTTTATATTTAACTGCTAGCAGACCAGATATAATGTTTGCTACATGTCTGTGTGCTAGATTTCAAGCTGATCCTAGGGAGTCTCACTTAATAGCTATCAAAAGGATTTTCAGATATCTCAAGGGTACACCAAATTTAGGTATTTGGTATCCTAGAGAATCTGGCTTTGATCTAATTGGTTATTCAGATGCAGACTATGCAGGTTGCAAAATAGACAGGAAAAGTACAACAGGCTCCTGCCAATTCCTGAGAAACAAGCTTGTATCATGGTTTAGCAAAAAGCAAAATTCAGTCTCTACTTCTACAGCTGAGGCTGAATACATTGCTGCTGGAAGTTGCTGCTCTCAAGTGTTATGGATGAGAAATCAACTCCTTGACTATGGACTTCATGTTGATAGAATTCCTATCTTTTGTGACAACACAAGTGCCATAGCCATAACAGAGAATCCTGTACAGCACTCAAGAACCAAGCACATTGATATCAAGTACCACTTCATTAGGGAGCATGTCATGAATGGTACAGTGGAACTACATTTTGTTCCAAGTGAACAACAAATTGCAGACATATTTACCAAGCCACTTGATGAATCAACATTCACAAGATTAGTAAGTGAGCTAGGTATGCTTAATTACTCTTAAAATTCATGTCCTTATTGCAATTTGAATTGAAGCCTGAAATATATTAGTTGCTAGAACAAATTTGACTTTTAACAAAGTTTATACCATCAACGGATGTTTCCTATCCGTTGAAAGTCAAAATTGCTCTATCAACGGATATTCATTATCCGTTGAAAGACAAATACATTTCTGGAATTTTTATCCGTCAACGGATAAAACTGAAGTACCTTTCAACGGATGACAATTTGCCTTATCCGTTGAAATGTCACATCAGTCGATTCAGGTGTTTCACAGCCGTTGATTCTATTTTCTTAACCGTTGATACTCATACATACATCTGTATGTATTGGTTTTAAAGGTAGTTGTTAGAATACTTACAGTTTATTCTTAAACGGCTGAAATTCACTAACATATACTTATTGATTAATCTTTTACTAATTTTTTTTTTTTTGAAAGCATATAAGCCCTTCTGATTTTTCATTTTTACTTTACGATTTCTTAAAATTTCAAGCATTTACCATTTTCTCTCTGCAAAACCTTCAAGTTATTCTCTGCAATTTCTACTCTCAACAATGGCACCAGTCGTGAAAATTATGTCTCAATCTGGGTTCATCTATGAGAAGAACAATTTCATAGCTTTGGTAGAAAAGAATGAAGCCCATTCAGACTATCACAAAATGATGGACTTCATCAAAAATTGTAAACTTAGCTATGCAATGCTGGAAGCCCCAACGATTTACTGTGAAGTAGTTGAGGAGATTTGGACAACTGCTGAGTTCAACTCCATAGATATGACTATCTCATTCACTCTCAAAGGTAAAAATCACTGTATTAACTGTGATGATTTACAAGCATGTTTTAAATTACCTGAGAACAATGCCATGACACCACACACTGATAATGATGTATCCAGCATGTTAGATTCCATAGGTTATTCTCTTAACTCTGCTAGTTTAGGGAGTATTAGAAGAAAAGGCCTTAGGAAAGAATGGAGTTTTCTTGGGGATGCCTTTATAAAGGTTTTCTCTGGGAAAATTAGTAATTTTGATGCCATAACTTCATCTCTTGTTAATATGCTCTATATGCTTGTTTCTGATAGGTATTTTAACCTTAGCAACTATGTGATGCTAGAATTGGGTACTAGATTAGGTAACAAAGCTAATAGACCTAATAACATCTATTATGCTAGATTCTTTATGTTATTGGCTAACCATGTTGCTGAAGGTTTGGTCATAATCAATGAGAATAATAAACTCAAGTGCTGGGCACAAGAGAAAAGAGTTCTTGCAGATTTATTGAGAATGGATCTCAACAGCAGTGTGCCATTGGTATATTTACCAATCATGAATGCACCTCAGGTAGGTGAGGTAATTGCTTCTACAACTCCTACTTCTTCCAACCCCTCTATTTCTTCATCTTCTAGTGTGGCCATGAAATCTGTGACAATGCCCCAACAGATTTCTACCAAGGTCACCAAAACTAAACTTTCAAAATCAAAGACAAAGAAAACCACCTCTGTTGTTTCTCAAAAGACAACAGTTGTAACACCAACCATTAACCCTGAGGGGAGTGAACAGGGTGTGAGTGGTGAGGGGAGGGGTGAACATCAAAGAAACCCCCAGGATAAGGAAGGAGAGTTAAGTGCTTCCCAAGCTAGCCAAGCCACAGTTTCTCAAAAAGCTGTGGTGGTTGAAAAGGTATCTAGCACATCCCTAGTTGCATCCTCCCAAAAGGATGTTACTATTGAAAATAGTTCCCAACCAGGAACACAGATCAAACGAGGGAGGGACACTGAAGCCAAACACTCACCAACAAAAGTTTTTATTAGAAGAAAGAAGGCTAGAACCCAATCTTCTACACAGGGTGCACACACTACACAGATACATACATCTGTATCTATGCCTTCTCAAACTCAGTTTGATGTGGCTCCAATAAATGTGGAGTCACAGCCCCATTCTCTCACAATAATCACACATCAATCACCAAACACTTCATCACCATCTCTGGATGTGGATATGTTATTCCCATCAATTCCTGATTCTCCCTCTTTACAACTCAGGGAGGAGCCCCACTCAAATACAGGTGATCATCATCTCTTAGATGATTTGTTGGATCACCCGCAAATTCTTTCAGATATAATTGAAGGATCTGTGTCACCACATCTCAAATCAATCTACACAGATTCAACAGTTATATCACTTTCAATTTCAACTTCTTTTCCTTCTTCAACGGATATCACTCATCCGTTGACAAGTGGTTGCTCTTCAACAGATAAGCTTAACAGCAGTTATCCGTTGATAACATCAGTTTCACCTTCAACGGATATTCCACATCCGTTGATAGTCTCTCCACACATAACTGAATCAATTCCAAGTGTAGAAGACATGAATACTGTGCAATCACTCTTAGGATTGAGGGAAGGGTGTGAAAATTTGAGTGAGAGGCTGGGTTGCTCCCAGGCAAAAGGAGAGATTGAGAGCTCAAAAATGCATGCTATTTCTTCCAGCATGGCAAAAGTAAGTGAGAGGAGTACCACCTTAGTAGGTGAAGGTGAGGGAGTGAGTTGTGTGAGCCAGGGGGAGCCCCTGATGCAAGAAAATAGAGAAAAAGAGAGAAAGGCAGGTACAGTAGATATAAGGGTGGAACCAGCCATTGCTATTGAGTCAATGATTGTGGATGATGCTGAAAAGGAAAGACAATTTCAGCAACATTACAAAGCTGTAATTGATAACATTTCCTTGGATGCTGACACTTTTACTCATCCTGTGTCAGCCTATCAAATGTTGGCTGCTCAGGGCAATGAGGAGGCAGAAAAGACACTACATCTAGTACACACAACAGAATCTCTTCAAAGGGATAAAGCTGCTATTAACAAGATGCCTTCTACAGCTGGTGAGCCATCTGAGGAATTTGGAGTAAATTCTGATGATGATGACTCTGTTTCTTTTGATGGAAGCATGAACTTAGGGGGAGATGAAGGCCCTAGTTCAATTCCAAATCTACCTGAATGGGCTTTGACAAAGGAGTATAGATCAGGGGAATTCAATGTCTCCTTAGTCAAACAAATCAACACTATTCAACAGGCCATTCAGAACACTTCACATGCAAGTATCAAGGCTATCCTTCAAGCTCACCTGGACTCACTGCATCTCATGAAGTTGCAGCAAGTAAAGCAGAATCTGAGTATGGATGATCTCAGGAAGGATATTGCTGACTTGAAATCCTACAGTTCTGAAAAATTGGATTCAGTCATGCCCTATGGTACATTGCAGGACTTGGTTTTGAGATTGAAAAAGGAATCAGTTACTGAGAAAAGGCTGGCCAAGTTGGAAGACAGAGTTCAAGTTATTGAAGATTCTGTGGCCACCATTCTTCACAACCAACAATCTCAAACCAGTCTCCTAATGCAGCTGGCAAAAGCACAAGGCTTGACCCCTCTCCTTGATGATAACAAAAAGGGGGAGAGTAAAAGGGAAGGGGAAGGAGAGCCATCTACAAAAATCAAAATATCTAAAGTGCTAGTTCCTGCCATCACTACTTCTCCAATCATTCAAATCAAAGGAAAGCCTGATGGAATTGATTTGATTCAGCTAGCAGCAGCTGAAATTCAAGTGAAAGAGCAAAGGAGGAGAATTGATGAAAGGTTGCAACTGTTGTTTGGCTCTACACAAGATAAATCAACATCTGTGAAATATAGCACAAAGATTGAACCAATCAACATGGAGCTCAAGCCAGTAGGGAGACATAAGGATGGAGAAGCTTCTTCCAAAGAACTACAAGCTATAATTCTCAAGCCCAATAAAAGATCCAATAAGGACTCTACAAAGAATCCTTTAAAAGAAGTGGACTTTCCTCCTCCAAAAGCTGATGAGAACAAGCTTTTAGGTAGGAGTATTGCTTATCTCAAAGAGACCATGGATGAGGCTGTAAGGAGAAATAGGGCTATTATCTCTAGAGAGGGAAAGAGCATATGTGTGATGCAAGGACATCCCAAATTCTCAATAGCCAAGAAGGAAGAAGTCAAGCAACTAAAGGCTGACAAAAGAGCACAAGCAAAGCTTGAACAACAGCTAAAGTCAAGTCAAGTTGAAGAAGAGAAAGGAATTGAAGTCAGGGGTGAAGACAAGATTGCAAACCTAGATGAGGTTTTTGGGAGTATATTTGGTGAGAGTATGGAAGAAAGAGAGGAATGGCAGAAGGGAAACAGAAGAAAGGCCAAGGCACATAGAAGGAGTGAAGATAATACTGAAGTAACCAAATCTATATCTAAACCACTACCTTCCATACCTGAACCTCTTGTTGCTAATCCCACTATAAACATCCATGGTGAACCAATCATTCCAAAAGAGGAACCTATTGATTGGGACACCATCAAATTGCCTACCTTTCTAACCACTCTTCCACTACCAAAGAAACAGAAAAGAAAACCCAAATCTACACCTCTCATAACCTCTAAGAAATTCACTCAAAAACAAAAGCCTAAGCCTAAGCCATCCATTTCTAAAGATGATTATGTTCACATCTGTGACATAAAAGAAATTTCAGACATTGAACTCTATCTGGATGAGCTGGAGGATGTAAGAGGAATAGCTGCTTATAGACAGCTACCAGAGAGATTAGTGTTCAGATACAAAGGAGCTGGGGAAAGAACATGGCCTCTCCACAGGATTCTGAATGAAGGCTACTCTACCTTGATTAGAGTCTTTTCAGCTATACAAAAGGATTCTGGCTTTACCAGAACTGCCAAGACTGAAATTCTCAACAAGATTGCCAATATAAGGAAAACTTGGAGGGAGCCCAATGCTTTACCCAGGACTTTACTCATTCAAGAAAGGGGAATTACAATTCACAAATCACCTCATTGGTTGATGGAATTTAGAGATGATAAAGGAGTCAGAAGATTTTTCAGACTTGAAGACCAACTCAAGATTGCCAGCAATGAAACTCTCAAGGAAATGCAATCTAAGTTGGATATCAGTGTTCAAGATGAAGCTGAATTCTTCAGACAACTCCAACTCCAAATTGAGGAAAATGACAAAGGGCTAGGAAAGAAAACCAGGGAACAAAGAAGAAAAAGATGATTTGCTCAGGCTAAAGGAGTATCCTTGGAAATACTGTAAATCTTCAATTTCCTCCTAGTACATACATTTTTGCAGCATTTTCAAATTTCTACTTAGTTTCAATTCATATATCTGTTAAGTGTTTTGTTATCATCAAGTTAACCCTGAATTTATGCCTACAATTCTTATAGACATAAATAGGGGGAGATTGTTAGGAATATATGTGCATTAGTTTGATGATATGTTTAACAAAACACTTAAGTAGAAATTCAGTGTCTGTAGCCTCAACGGATAAGACCACTTTGGCTATCCGTTGATGGTGTAGCTTTACTTAGAAATAAGTCTAGTGTTGTAGCATATTTCAGTCTCTGTATTTAAGATGTAATTCTTAGAAGTTGAGAGAAACTATGAGTCATGTTGACTACTAGAAGATATGCAGATAGGAAGGCCAATTGTAAATATTTCATGCCTTGTAATTTTGTATAAATGAAGTGGTATCAACGGATGACTTAAAGACCTTCAACGGATGAGAAGCTAAGCTTCAACGGATGTCTCTAAAGCTTCAACGGATAACATCCTTCAACGGATGAGTGCATCAACGGATGAAAGCTTCAACGGATGTTCTGTTGATTAACCGTTGATAAGTGGTAGTTGTACCTACAAACAGAGGCACGTGGGTGAACAGAGATAACTGAAATGTGGCAGCCTAATTTCAGGAACATCAGAAAAAGCAGCCGTTCTACTCTAGTATAAAGAGACATTAAGTCAACAAAGTACTGGAGTGAACTGGAGAAGAAACAAGTGGAGATCTTACTTTATTATTTTATATATCCTTGTCTTCACTTGTAAACTTGGTAATATATAAACCAAGTAGTAGCTAGTAATTAGATAAGAATTTTTCCAGAGCTGTTTAGAAAAATCTTGAGAGAAAAATTATCTAGTTTGTACTAGGATGCAGCTGTGATCAAATTCTTAGATCACAGAATTTCTGAAATACCATCTCTGGTGGAACAACAAATCCACCAGAAAAGTTTTTAAAGGTTTATTGTGTTCTTTACATTTGTGTTTGAATATATATCTGTCTGTATCAGCTTAAAGCAATTCACACACTTGTTCATCTTGAACACACAGTCTTTATAAACTGCTCAAAACTTGAAAAAGTTTTGAGATTTACATTCAACCCCCCTTCTGTAAATCTCATTGTTAGTTCTCTAGAAATAACAAGCCCGATAACATCTTAGGTATTCCGTCTGGTTACCCAATAGGCGTTTGGCTCACAATTTCCGATTTCGGTCGTGCCAAGAGAATTGGGGTGACAAGCTCAAGCTTGAGGGAATCCGTAGCACGCGGGAGCATGAACCCCCCTTCCGACATCTTGTCCTTTATTTGTATTATGTGGTGGTTGTTCACTGGTGTTGATTTTTGGGCTGCACTCACTGTCCTCCTAATGTATTGAGGAATACGATCTCAGCTTTTGATGACAGACATATGTTATTACCTCCTGCTCTTTCTTCTCGAGAAAAGTCCTCTCTAAGAAAATATCTAAAACCGATTCAAAGCAAAAGATGGACCGCAATAGCCTATCTCGGACACCCCTTCATCTCAAATGATGTCCCTCGACAGTGATTACTAATATGCTAGCATGGTTCTATGGTTGAGAGTTTGATATTAGTAATATTGTTGTCTTTGTTTAAGTAAGAGTTGGTTAAGTAAGAGTTTAAGATTAGTATTAATGTTGTCTTTGTTGTCATTAGTTTAAGTTATGTTCCAGTAGTGTTGTTCTAGTGAGATGTGAAGTGTGAGATATGAAATTGAAGAATGCAACTCTTTTAATTACTATTTCTCTTCATAATGTTTATGTATTTATTAATTTTAGAAATATATATGTAATATATATGATTTAATTATTTTAATAATTGAATTTGTTTCGATTTTTAATGCATAATTGAAGCTGAACGATAGGTTTTGGTTTCGATTTTTAATTTTTTGATTTCGGTTAGGATTTAGACCGTTCGGTTTTAATTGATTTATAGCGATTTCAATTTTTTCAATTTGTGGTCAGCCCTCTTGTCTTCTAGTTTCGGTTTTTTCGAATCCCTACTCTGGAACTTTTTTTTTGAATGTAACTTTACTTTTAGTAATGCGAGAAATCATTCAGAATAGTCTCCACCAAATGGGTAGGAGGAGATGAAAATGCAACGAAGCAATTTAACAGACAGGGGATTCTAGCTAAGCTATGTGCCACCTTGTTGGCATGCTTCCTTATATGAGTAACATGAACCGTAGGCAGGTCTTCTAGAAGCATCTTACATTGATCGATCACATGCCCCACTTCTAACAAATTCTTACCACCACCATATAAAGCTTTAACCGACAGCAAAGAATCTATTTCCACCACAGCTCTTCGACCTTGATAACTTAGAAGCCAAGACAGCGCTTCTCTTACTCTAATGCACTCGGCTTCAAACACAGTTGTTGGACGAGGTAATGTCATGCTTCTTCCTTCAATAAACGTGCCGTCATGATCTCTGATAACCATCCCAATAGAAAAAGAATCAGCTTCTGGTAAGAAAGATGCATCAACATTGAGTTTTATTGATCCTCTATCTGGGGCCTTCCACTTTCTGGTATCACTTCTTGCTTCGACCCTTTGGCTGATCCCTGGTTGCATACATTGCCTAGCTGTTTTCCAGTCCCTTAGAATCCTGACACTACTCTCCATTGCAATGGCTGGATTCACCATTTGGTCGGTCCACACTCTCTTGTTGCACCAAAACCAAATTCCCCATAAAGCTACATAAATATCAACTACCTCCTCATGTTTTGCCACTTCCAGTTTATTAAGCACCCAATATAGGACTGATGGGACTCCCTCCATATCATAGTTTAGGTTAATAGGGTGCCATCAACTATTTGCAAATGGACACACAAAGAACAGATGTAGTAGCTATTCATCCTCGCCATCACACATGGGATAGTTGATAGGAATATCCACACCTTTGCTTATCAGTCTACCTCGAATTGGAATATTATCATGACAAAAATGTCAGACAAAAAACTTAATTTTTTGAGGGATAGACAGCCTCCATAATCGACTCCACCCAACTGACTGAATACTTCTCAAGTTACCAGCAAATTAATTATGCCATTCTTTGTATCCAGTCTTCATATTATATGAACCATCAACAGACTTGGACCATACTATTCTATCAACATGACGTTGAGATACCCCGTGGCCAGAATAGCTTTATCATCTTCATCACTAAATAACTCATGAATCTTGTCAGGATCCCAGAACTTCGTACCTGGGTAAAATAGAGTTGAAACTGTCTCATTCCTCCCCTCTTACATTTGAAGCTTGTCCACTTTAAAGTCTGGTTTTTGAGCTAACCATGCATCTCGAGTTACCACCACTGACTGACCATCTCCAATAACCCACCGAAAACCATTAATTAGGAACTCTTTTGCTTGCCAAATACTGGCCCAGATGAAACTTGCTTTAGCACCTTTCGTAGCTTCCAAAATGTGCCCATCTGAGAAATATCTAGCATTTAAGACTCGTAAAACTAGAAGTTGAGGCCTCTGAATACATTTCCAAATATGTTTACCCAACAGTGCTACATTGAAACCAAACAGATTCTTAAAACTTAAACCTCCTCTACTTTTTGCATCACTCATCATATCCCATGCCAGCCATCTAATCCCCTTGTTGCTGCTAGACCCCGAGCTCCACCAGTAAGCATTAAACATTCTCTCAATTTCTTGCAGCAAGGATTTAGGTAACAGAAAGCAAGTCATACAGTAAGAAGGCAATGATTGGGCCACATTCTTAATCAGAATAGATTTTCCCGCTCTAGAAATCGGTTTTGCTTTCCACCCATCAATATATTTAGTGACACGATCCTTCAAGAAACTAAACACTCTCTTTTTTGACCTCCCAATCAACAAAGGTAACCCCAAGTAATTACTTGACGTGATATCATTAAAGACCCCCAGAATTGCAGAAATTTCCTCCTGCGTGTCTCTTCGCACGTTCGAGCTGAAGAACACACTAGATTTCATAAAATTAACTTCCTGACCTGAAATAGTTGCATAGTTTTCCAAAATACCTTTGATATGAAGGGCCTCTTCAGGTGTAGCTTTAAAAAATAAAAAGCTATCATCGGCGAACAACAAATGAGTGATCTCAGGGGCATTAGGACTTATACGACAACCATGAATCTTCCCTTCTTCAGCTGCATTGTCCAGCATGTAGATAAACCTTCAACGCAGAACAGAAATAAATACGGAGACAGTGGATCTCCCTGTCGGAGACCCCTTTTCGGAGTTATTGGACCCACTGTCGTGCCATTAAAGCAAATCTCTTAGTAAACAGTTGTAACACATCTCATGATCCAATTAATCCACTTATCACTGAACCATAAACACTGCATCCTCCGTTTTAAAAACTTCCAGTCCACCCTATCATATGCTTTGCTGATATCTAACTTTAATGCAACATCCCCCACCTGGACTCTTTTTCCACCCCTCATGTGATTAATAATTTCAAAAGCCACTATGACATTGTCAGTAATGCATCGTCCTGGCATAAACGCGGATTGATTCTCCGATATTAAGCCTAAAAGGATATTCTTCAATATGTTTGCAAGTACCTTAGTCACTATCTTATATAGAACATTACATAAGGCTATAGGTCGTAAATCTTTTAAGCAACATGCATTAATCTTCTTTGGAATTAAAACAACATTTGTGTTATTTAAATCAGCTGGAAATGAGTTACCTTGCAGCCAGCTCTTGCAACACTCAAAAACTTCTTTTCCCAATACTTTCCAAAAATTTTGATAGAAGGATGGATTCAAGCTGTCGAGGCCAGATGCTTTATCAGGATGCATCTGGCTCATGGCAACTGAGAATTCTTCAAATGTCACTTCTGCTGTTAGTAGCTCATTCTGATCCTGGTTAACAACCCTAGGACACACCATATGTTCGTTCAAAGAAACTTCTCCTGGTTCTGCAAATATATTGCTAAAATATTCACGAATCAATGCACCCATCCCATCTTCATTATCAACTCGAGACCCATCATCTGTTTCCAAGAAATTAATTCTATTCATTTTTCTCCTTGTTATTGCACTTACATGAAAGTACCTCGTGTTTTCATCCCCCTCCTTAAGCCAAAACAATTTCGCCCTTTGCTTCCAATATAACTCTTCATGTAAAAGGGTCTCATTTAGACGATCTCTAGCTGCTAAAAACTCCTCCACCCCTTGTGCATCACTTCTATCTCTTAAGGAATCAATCAAAGCCTTTTGCATTTTTACTTTCTCCTTAAATTTATTGAAGAACTTTCTCCCCCACTTCCACATATAGCCAGAAACAGCAATCAACTTCGGAAGTAAATGAGACGAGGGAAGATTCTCCCAATGACTAGTTACATCCTTAACAAATGAAGGCTCCTTGAGCCATGTATTCTCGAACCGAAACCTGAACATCTTCCTTGAGATAGCAACATTAACCAATTCCAGAAAAATAGCATCGTGATCTGACACTGCTGTTGTGATGACTGTCAATTTACACAAAGGAAAAAGAGTCCACCAACCTACATTTGCAAACGCTCTGTCAAGCTTCTCTTGAACCCAGTTATCTTTACCACGGCTCTTTTCCCACGTAAAACTTCCACCTTGCAGGTCCACCTCAGATAAAGAACTTTCATCAAGAGCATCCCGGAAACCCCTCATCAAAGCTTCCGGATGTGGCTGCACCCCTTTCTTATCTGAGCTGTAGAGTAAATCATTAAAATCACCCATGATATACCATGGGAGACTTGACATCTTGGCCAACCTACAGATTAACTCCCATAATTTCCTTCTTTGAGATCGATCTGGAAAGCCATAAAAGCACGACAACCTCCATTTTTTAGCATTATTTTCATAAAACACTAAATTTATATGGTTCTGAGAGTACCCAATCATGTTGCACTCTGCTCTACTCTTCCAAAGCACAGCAAGACCACCACTCCTCCCAACCCCATCTACTGAAAAACATTGTGAAAAACCCAGCTTAATACGGATTTCTTCGATCCTACTAGCATCTGAAATTGTTTCAATCATAAAAAGAACATTAGGATTACGATCTCTAACAAGATCGTTAAGAACCCGAACTGTACGAGCTTTCCCAAGGCCCCTACAGTTCCAATTTAGGCAATTCATTGTCCCTGGCTAGCTTGCTGAATAAGCTTAGCCAATATAGAAGAAGAAGATTCAGTGCAATCCGTTGTCAAAAGCCCAGAATCTGATTTTGTTGTGTCGAAACTGTTGTCCAGGTCCATTGTTACATTGAGCCCAACTCTTTTCCTTTTCCTTTCCTCCAAATCCAGCCCATCCAGCTCACTCGAACCCGGCCCATTAGTGAAATTTGAGATAATTTTACCCTCCACTTCTGCTCCCATAATTATCTCCCTGTTTTCAAATCCCTGATTTGACGTAGTAATCCCAACAACCTTTCCCTTATCAGGATTTCCCCCCTAAAAATGTTGTACTTGAATTTTGAAATCCATGATTTTTATCTCCTCCGAAATTACCTCCCCAACCTTCAGCCCCCTCATCCCGAAGCTACTTGCTCCGTCCTTGTGCCACCCCTCGACGCGGCGGAGCTCTGAGCCAATTCCCCCACTTACGAGTAACTCCTTCTGTACCACCTTCAATCTTCTTCTTGCAGAAGCGTTCAGTATGTGACAAAACTCCACAGACAAAGCAAAAATCAGCTAGCTTCTCGTACTTACAGTTCACAATGCATTCCTTCCTGTTTTTGCTACCGATTTTCTTCCTTCTCTTCAATGGAGATCTTACATCAACCTTGACCTTAATCCTCATGTACTCTCTCCAAATACTTGCATTATTATTTGAATCGTACATCAAGAATGTTCCAAAAAAATTACCTAGCTGTTTATCAATCGATTCCGACATAAAATCACTAGGCAAATCGTATATCTGAATCCAAAAATCCACTTCATTAAGAGGTATCTTGGTAGGATTTCCACCCACAGGAATAGTATTGGTAACGAGGATAGCACCATCGAATGACCTAGGCCCATTATTCACCATCCACTGCATATCATCATTATGGTAGAATTGAAATAGAAACAACCCCGGTGATAATATTTTAATGTTTATTCTTGTAGTTGACCGCCAGATATCCACCATCTTAGACTTCATTGCTGGAATGTTCAGATTCTTCTCTGTTAAAAACCTTCCTACCAAACATAATTCAAACTTATTACCATTCTTGATAACCTCCTCATCAAACCAGTTCTTCGTTCTCCTCATTTGAGATGTCCATGTCCCCCATTAACACATCCAGCCTACTGACATTTGTCGTTGCAGCTTACGCCTCTCACTAATCTCGTATTAGAAAAGGAGAAAAAACTCAAACCTCTCACAAATACATGGAGAGAAAATAGACCATCATTGTGTAATTATAAAAACAAATGTAAATATTTAACTATGTAATTATAATGAGTTGAACTTAATAATATAAAAACAAATGTAAATATTTAACTATGTAATTATAATGAGTTGAACTTAGGTAAAAGAAAGGAATAAATTAAATAAATAAATTTTATATAATCTTATAATTTCTAGGAATAAATCCGAGTATAATTTTGAATTATTTTGAATATATTTTTCATATTTTTATTATCAATAAAATAATTTAGACTTCAATATTGGATATGAATAAAAGTAAATATTGTAAAAAAATACAAAAATGAAATTGAATTTAATAAAAAAAAAGTTTACAAAAACGTTGTAACTTGAAGTCTTGAACGTAACACAGAACACGGAGAGAGATGAGCAAACAAACCACTTAATAAATTAGACTATAAAAGATGAAAAAGCGACGTTAGCATTACTAGTTTGTTGAAATTTGAGATGATAAAAAGAAATCGACATTATATACAAATGCCGGAAACGTTTCTTCTTTTTTTATTTTGCCAAGTCCGGAAATGTTTCTTCATCTTAATTTGAATGTGCATGTTACCAAACTACATAACAAACATGCACATATAAATGGATACATTCTTATCAGGTTTGTTACAGTGTCTATCCACAATTTTCACAACAAAATTACAAGGCATGTTAATGATAAGATAAATTACTTTCAAAATCAAATAGAACATCCTCTTGGATCTTTTGTTATATCGATGGAAGAGGCTAATTAGAACTCATTAACAAGCCTAATCACCTCTGATACAATGCTTATCATAAAGCAGAAAATGGCATCTACTGGTTTCATAGTTGCTTTCTTACTTTTTTTGTCTTCTCAGCTCCACACTCCAGCTTTAGCAATAACGAAGGTACTTCATAGTGGCGGAACCAGGATTTTAAATGTCCCGGAACTAGATCATTTTGACATTTGTATTAAATTTTGAAATACATTACTTGTTAACTTCTCAAGTTGAAATAAATTTGCTACACTAGCATTCGGAGGTCAATCTGGACTTCGCATTCCTAACTGGTTCCGCATGCATTCTTACATATATGTCACTAACTATACATGTATGATTAACATACTTTGCATGCAGCCTTATATAGTATACTTGGGAGGACATGATGAGTTTAATTCCCCGGAAATCAATCTAGCTGATCCTGAGATTCATCGACGTCGAGCACACTCACACCACCAATTTCTTTCCTCATTCTTGGGTGGAAGGTCTGTCTGTGATTTATATACACTCTGGAAATGGTTGAAAATTGAAACAGGAACCAGAAATTTTATTATTTTTATTGTATGTTTTCAACTGATTATGTACCAAGTCATGTATATTGTGTAGAATTCTGATAGAAAAAGCCTGATTTCATTTTGCAGCATAGATAAGGCCAGAGAGACCATATTTTACTCTTATGAAAAGCATATCAATGGATTTGCTGCTCTTCTTGATGAGAACCTCGCATCCGAGATTGCTAGTAAGTTATCATGTAGATTCATATTTGCCTAATGCTATTATCATTTATTACGATTAAATTCGATTTAGAAGTACTTAGTTACTAATAACTACACTGTGTAAACGTTCTATTAAGTAATAACTCAGTTAATCTTGTATCTAGAGCATCCAAATGTGGTCTCGGTTTTCTTGGATCAAGGGAGAAATTTGCACACAACACATTCATGGGATTTTCTTCTACTCGAAAGGGATGGAGTCATTAGAACTGATTCCCTGTGGAAGAAGGCCAGATTTGGTGAAGATGTCATCATTGCAAATCTTGACACTGGTACCTATTACATCTTCTTTATCACTTGTTTGTATTAATAATCTTAGGGCTTTTATCATTATAAATCAGAATTTAAGCTCAAGCAATACGATTATGTAGGCGTTTGGCCCGAGTCAGAGAGCTTCTACGGAAGTGGATATGGTTCTGTTCCAACAAAGTGGAAAGGGAAATGTAGTCCAATGATCCCTTGCAATAAGTATTAACTCCTTAGACTCTCCTTGTTTAACTAAATATGTGTTTGGAATGGCATGAACAAATTACAATAAGATGTTGGTTGCAGTAAACTTATTGGAGCCCAGTTTTTTAGCGAAGCCTACAAAAGGCACACGGGAAGATATGATTCTACTATAAACACAGTTCGCGATTTTGAAGGGCATGGAACACACACATTGTCAACGGCTGCAGGGAATTTCGTTTCTAATGCAAATGTATTCGGGCATGGGAATGGAACTGCAAAAGGGGGTTCGCCAAGGGCTCGAGTTGCAGCATACAAGGTGTGCTGGCCTCCAATGAACGGAAGTGAATGTTATGATTCTGACATCATGAAAGGATTTGATACAGCCATACACGACGGTGTTGATATTCTTTCTGTATCCCTAGGTGGCAGACCTTCCGACTACTTAAGCGATGGAATTGCTATCGGGGCTTTCCATGCTGTCAAAAAAGGTATGGTGGTGGTATGTTCAGCTGGGAATGACGGGCCATCTTATGGAACTGTTTCAAATGTTGCACCTTGGATGATAACTGTTGGAGCAAGCACCACTGATCGTGTTTTCGAAGCTTCTGTTCAGCTAAGCAGTGGCCAGCGCCTCAAGGTTGAAGACCGATTAATATCAAATTTCTTTTAATTATATGTTAACCGATGAGTAGCATTTCCCGATTAATCAATTTGTTAACAGGGAACAAGCCTCAGTAAAGCCCTGCCCCAAGTCAAGTTTTATCCACTAATAGATGCTGCAGATGCTATATTCTCCAACATATCCGTTGATGAAGGGTAATATGCATAGTCATTTTATTAGAAATTTTAAGTTAGTTCAACACTTCTACTTCAAGGGTAGATCGAAAGCGACGTTTTTGCCTTTCAACTTGGTTTTGCTCCTGGATTCAAATGAGCTTAATAGACTGACTATATATAATTTAGTCTTCTGCAATAGTGAACAGATACCTGCTACTTACTTGAACCAAAAGCAACTTTCTTATACATTTTAAGTTGACACAGTCTTGGGAAGTTGCTCCTCAAGTCTAATAATGTAAAATTACGTTTCTCCTGAAATGAAAAATTTCTGCAACTTAATTTAGGTTCTATACCGAAAGGAAGTAATGCGGTTGTACATGAATGCAGGAGGCTCTGTATGCACGGAACATTAGATCCTAAAAAGGTGAAGGGAAAGATAGTGGTGTGCCTGAGGGGGCAGACAGCGAGAGTGGGCAAGGGTGAAGAAGCTCTTACTGCTGGTGCTGCTGGAATGATTCTTTGTAATGAC
The DNA here is from genome assembly GCF_009905375.1 of Apium graveolens. NCBI lineage: Eukaryota > Viridiplantae > Streptophyta > Magnoliopsida > Apiales > Apiaceae > Apium > Apium graveolens. Next base: position 30,460 of record NW_027418442.1, read on the forward strand.
GCTGCCAGTGGTAATGATATTATTGCTGATCCTCACGTCTTGCCGGCATCTAACATCAATTTCACTAATGGTCTTGCTGTCTATTCCTACCTCAACTCTACCAAGTAGGATTTGTTAGATTACTTCAGTCCAGAATTTATCCATAGAAGCTTTAGTATGCATTATAACTCTACTGTTATTGCGACAGAGATCCAAAGGGATATCTTGTTCCTTCTTATACACAATTCAACACGAAACCTGCTCCCTTCGTTGCTTCTTTCTCTTCCAGGGGTCCAAACATTGTTACACCTGAAATCCTCAAGGTTTTCATTTACACACCAACAAAATTAATTATTCATAAATTGTTGTTGCTGGTAATTATGTTTATTTTATGTTTGCTATCCACATTGTAACCACATAATAATAAACATTTTCATGGTTTCAGCCAGATATATGCGCACCAGGAGTAAGTATAATAGCTGCATACTCTGAAGCAACAAGCCCCACAGGTCTAGCAGTAGATAGCCGGAGGACTGCCTTCAATTCAGAATCGGGGACCTCCATGTCTTGTCCTCATGTTGCTGGACTTGTAGGCCTCCTCAAAACACTCCACCCTCACTGGAGTGCAGCTGCAATCAGATCTGCAATCATGACTACCGGTATATAAGCACTCGCTCATTACTAAATATCCTTTTTATGTTCTTGTATCACATTATACCTATTACATATGTGCCTTTTTTACATTTATACAGCCAGAACAAGAGATAACACAGGTCATCCTGTTCATGACGATTTCAACACTGAAGCATCTCCTTTTAGTTACGGGGCTGGAGAAATACGGCCAAATCGGGCCATCGATCCTGGCTTGGTCTATGACTTGTCTATCAATCACTATCTAGACTTCCTCTGTGGCAGTGGCTATAACAGCACAATGATGAAAACATTTTCAGAGGACAAAGATTATGAATGTCCGAAGGGTGGCTTTAATCTCCTAAATTTTAATTACCCTTCCATAAGCATTCCAGGTAAGCACCTCATCAACAGTAGTTGTATGGTTACGGTTACCAGAACATTGAAGAATGTTGGTAAGCCAGGAACATACGCAGCTCGTGTTCGTCAACCATCAGGATATTCCGTGGCTGCCGAGCCAAGCGTTTTAACTTTTCAACATATGGGTGAAGAGAAGCATTTCAAATTGAATTTTAAAGCGAAATCATGCAACTTGAACAGCATATATGAGAGTGAGGGGGTCTACACTTCTGGAGTGTTGATATGGTCTGATGGCAAACACTATGTGAGGAGTCCTATAGTGATGGCTGCTTCAGCTCCTCCCTAGACTGAAGCTAGCTACAAATTTATGACTCGATTCATGTCAATAAATGTAGTAACTAATTTACGACTCCTTCTCCTGCTTATATGTGAAGCTTTTACCACATTCTCCTGTTTTACAAGATGCAATTTTATTCTCTCTTTTTTTTTCTTGCAAATTATGGATGCACATTTTTAATCTGTATACCAAACGATATACAGCTTACCTATATCTAAAAATGCATAAATACCCCTTGCTTACTGTGAACCCTAAATCTTTTTAGGCCCCAAGCTAATAAATGTTATTCAGCCATCTGGCACCAAGTCTAGCTTCTCTTCCAACCGTCCACAAAATGGCAGGTTAACCCAGAAGAACTGCCCAAAACATATAGTTACAGCTCTGTCTTTAAATATTGTACCTCCAACAAGATAGTAAGATCGTAAGGGAAAAATCATTAGGCAAGACGTACGCTAAATATGCATAAAACTTTCTAATTTATCTTGTAGGGAATTTTCTGATTACAAGGATTTCAAGCTCATCTTGTTTGAACATGAATAATCCAATAATTGGTTTCCGAGCAAATAATCTTGTATCAGACTAGGAATGCATAGTAAATTGAAAAGGTTGCTCATCTCAGACAGGTGCAAACGGAGATCAATTGGAATATATGATTATAATTCAGAGATGCACTTCCCGTCAATGTAATAAATAACTTGAGAAACTGCTTGACCAAGAGCAGCAGTCACTCCAGACAAATTTTCCAAGTATTCTTCAGAGGTCGGTTTGTCACCATCTACTATGTCAGTGACAGCTTTCATAAATATTGCAGGGACTTTCAGCAGATCAGCTACATATGCAACTGCTGCTCCCTAACCAAAAGTGAAACAAGAAATTATAGGATTGTTAAAACCATAAAAATGGTTCGCCCATGACAAGCATATACCTCCATGTCCTTAAGTGTGGCGTCATTTGCAATAATGGATGATTCATCACTTGGGCACATATCCATAGAGTCTCCAGTAGACAACTTGCCAGCCTAAAACACACAATATTTAGCTAGAAAAAGGCATCTAGACTGCGGTGAAACCTCAAGGGGATTCAGAACCAAGCATCAAACACTAATATGAAGTCAACATAACACCAAATATTATGGAAATCATATAAACCTGCTGGAAGTAATAGTGAAAGTAACTTAAATATAATACAGAAAACTATAGTTGTCCATTCCACCATTTAACTCCTATAGAAATATATTTATGATGTACCACACCTCTAGCTTGTCCAATGTTGGACAGTTGAGAGCTAAAAGCATGAAACCCTAGAGAAAAATACTAGCCATATACTTACACAACAATGTGGGAAGATACATCCTAACAAACAAATAAAGACATATATATATATATATCTAGTATGCTAGAAGGGAAACCGGAGAAAAACGCAGATGGAAAGTTCTTAAATTACAACACCAATAGATCACCAAATTAAAAAATGCTATGTTAAAGACACATACTAATGGATCCACAAACTATTTGATTTTTGATATTATGCTTCTATAGAGTGCTGACCTTTAGGTCAATGTCCTTTGACATATTAGGCGTTGCAAAAGCCTGCCGCTGACCAACTCCATAAAGATCAAACACCTGCAGAACATAGAGGGACAAAAGATGATTCATGCTGTCAACAAATGTTGAATATGAATACCGAAGCAATATAGTATAAGATCGTGGAGCAGGCTGGGTAAAACTAGTTTTACAGAATGATTCAGAATATAGGTAGCTTCTACAGTACTATTCGAGTGAAAGTGGGTCTGCAGATCTTAAGGGGAATGGGGGCTTCCCTCTTTCGATCTGATTGAGAAAACACTTTAGCTCGTCTTCGAGAACTGAATTAGGAATTAGATTCTTGCTTATTGTGGGTTGGTCATCTGTTCAATCTGGAATTCCATCTCTTATTTGGTGTATGGTACCGGTTTAAGTTCCTTTGTTCAAATAAAGATCTATGTCAATCAAGTAATTCATTCTCACTCTCTATGGAAAACGTGAAGAATTGCCATTTTCTGAGCATGCTGAATTGAAGAATACATAAAACTGATGAAAACAAGCTATGTGATGCAAAATCTATTTATTACTACATTTGAACGGTAGAAAAGCAAAAGAATTTTAAACTTACAGGGATAGGTATCCTCCTGTCATGAAAAGCTACTTCTGACACAAGGTACACATCTCCAATGCAGGCTCCTTTTGCCTGAAAACATCTAAATATTAATTTGAAAACATTTATCAAGTAAAATGATCAATTTGAAAACATTTATCAAGTAAAATGATCCATCTATGGATAGTCAATGGATAAAACCTAGAAATTGAATTACCATCAACACAAAAGAATAAATTTTAGTGATTCACTTAAGACTGCCTGCATGTGTCAGTAAGGTCATCAAATAAGATACATTTCCAATTTTTAAACTTGATAGGAAGAAGCTACAAAAATAATGAAGTTTAATTAAAGTGCTTAATAATTTCTGGCTGTAATGCCTAAATAGAAGCATACATGTATAACTCTGATTAGGAGATCTAAGAGGGTAGTTAGTAGAAGGCCCCTTACAAAATGTGCAGTACCTTAAAGCCACCTGCAGTTCCGGCATTGATGATAAGGTCTGGTTGTAATGCCTGAATAGAAGCATACGTGATGAGAGATGCACAAACTGTGCCTACATTGTCAACCCCTGGAAAAGTAAACATCAATGTACTTGTACTTTTTAGGGGACTTTACAAGTCAGATGAAAAACTGAAAGCCTAAAAATGCAAGTATTTGTTACTTAAACATATAATAGTACATCCTAATAAGCTACTTCCTACTGAGAAAATCTGCTTCACCCGTAATACTCACCTAGAAAAGCACCTATAATCTCATGTGCTAGACTAGCATATTTCTCACCTTAAAATCGTAACAGCACTGCTTAAACAAGAGCACAAATTGCAGACAAGCTTGAAATCACCATTAATTTATGTTTTCAAGTTAAGACACGAATTTAAATTGGCAATGACCACTGTAATTTAACTACATTCTTTCACGTCTTGTATATGTGGTAATGAAATGAAGAGTCCTAGCTAACTGTTGACTCAACGAAACATTTGCAATTATAACTTATATGTATACTCACCGAGAACTGGATGTTTTCCGGGCAATACAATATTGATGTGCAGACCTCTGTAAGTACCATGATATCGCACCCAAGGGACCCCAACTGGAAACCTGCATTATGTACAAACAGACGAGTGCAGACCACAATCCAATGCAGATTTTCCAATATGAGAGAGATATACATTACAAAGACTATAACTTTACAAGAACTAAATCAAAATTAAGTAGTCCAAACTTGAGATAAACGCACACAGACAGAGAGAGAGGGAGAGGGAGGGAGAGGAAGAGGGAGAGAGGGGGAGAGAGAGGGAAGGGGAGAGAGAGAGAGAGAGCGGGAGAGAGAGAGAAGGGGAGAGAGAGAGAGAGAGAGATTTACAGAGAATCAGGAGCCAAAGAAAGATGGAATTTGTGAATTAAAGGAAGAGCTTCAGTCTGCATAGCTACAAAAACCCATTAATTGAGTAAGTAAATAATTCCCAAAAATCTTGAAATACATAAAAGTAACAAGTCAACTAAGAAGAAAGGAATAGGATGAGAAGAGTACCCATAATGATGGCAATGGTGGAAATGGAACGTTTAGAAGCGGGTAATGACTCTGCCGCCGGAGGAGCCATAACCACCTCCCCCTCTTCTCTTCCCTTTGTCAAATATACACACACCAAATGATCAATGCGAGAGAGGACAAGAAAAAAGATTTATTTGGGAAGAAGATGATACTTATTTAATTTTTAAAGAGTAATTTGCGGTTTGTGTACCTGAAGTTTCGAGTTTCTGCACTCTGTGTACTCATAGTTTGATATCTAGCGAAATGCATGCTAAAGTTTGTAAAACCTTGCAAAATGCATACTTCCGTTACAATATTTTAACACCGACAATTTGCTATGCAGAAGCAGGGGTACTATGGTATTTGCACCATATACATAGTTGTCTATGTCCGGCTTTTCAATTTTTGTTATTGGGTGAGACTGAATTTTTATATATAAATTTAATAAATTACTTAATAACATTTACAGAAATTTCATAACATTCTTTTATTAAATTTTACAATAAAACATGTGTTTCCTTTATTGTTATAAAAAAACTAAGAAAATAAATTATAAAAATCGGTGCTTTATATTATTAAAAAATATACTTGCTCGCTTCAGTTTTTACCTGTAAGATTCAAACACATAGTATCCATAAATATTTCTCAAAATCATTATTTTAAAAAGCGCAAATCGGCATTATTCGATAGAGCAACCTTTCAGTGATTAATCGAATAATTGCTAATTAATCGTATTGATTACTCAGAGCATTAATCAGATGTGTTTAATAAAATAAAAAAATAATTATTTTATCAAACTAAATATAAATTTTTTTAAAATAGTGGTGTGACTAATTGGATTATAAAATCAAATCAGAAGAGTATATTAAAACGATTAATCTGGTGATTAATTGATAAAATCAATGATCTTTAGAACAGAGCTCAAAACTTATTATTAAAAATAAAATATTATTTAGGAAAATAAGTTTATAAAAAATAATATATTCAATACGTTTTATAATACACTTAAAAATTAAATTGGACAAATAATTTAGTACAAAAAGAATATAATTTACCAATATTTTTAACATAGTAGTCGTTAATGAAATTTTCTTTTACAGAAATTTGCCATTACAAATTAATTATTTGTAGTCGAATTTACTTGATTTTTTTATTTTTTTGTTCTGCACGAAAGGCAGGTAGGCAAAGCTTGAAAGCTACTATTTCCTAGATGCGGCAATTTTGGACACGACACGACTTTCATGACACGAAACGACATGAAAATTTAGTTTTTGTGTTTGCATTTTTAATACAAGACACGGAAGTACACGAACACGAAAGTACACAGTCGAGATTTAGTGTCGGTTTTGTATTTAACCTTCGAGTACACGACACGACACGACACGAAGTATACGACATAAATAAATATTATAATTAAATTTCAATATTTTTTATAAATATATGTAAAATAATAATAAATGTATGCATATTTATTTTTAAAATATTATTTGACATCATTATATTGTATAAAATTGAGATCTAAATATATATTTTTCATATATTTATAATTTTTTTACCTAAAAAACTTGTTTTTTTATTTATATTAATATTAAATTTAATATATATTAATATTCAGCTAACACGACATACACGACACGAAACGACACGAAACGAAAGTATACGAATGTACACGGATGCTAAATATGTCGGTTTTGTGTTTGACATTTAAGTACACAAAATACACGACACGAAAATATACGACACGAACGAATTGACAGGTCTACTATTTCCTCTGCCCTACATATAAATCATGCTTCTAAATCCTGATAGTTCCGATTTTATCTGATCAATCTTTGACAACATATGTGATCAAGTTCTGATTTTATCTGATCAATCTTTGACAACATATGTGATCATTGTGATTTTTCAAATTTGATTAATTTGTGAATTATACTTGACTAGCTTACGGCCCGTGCGATGCACAGGTCTTGATTAATATTTATATATTTTTAATTTTATTTCATATAATTTTATTAAAATTCTATATAAATAATTAAATACTAAATAATGATTATATAATTATAATTTCAAGTTAGGTTCAAATAGTATAAATAGTATATGATTAATGAGATTTTATTCATAAATAATAATGTAAATATTTGTTGTTGGTGAGTGAGATTCGAATCTGAAAATTTATATGTATCTTTATAAATAAAATAAATGTTTGTTGTTAAGGGGATTCGAACCTGAGAACTTATATGTATTTTTATAAATAATAATATAAATTTTTGTTGTTAACGGGATTCGAACCTGAGAACTTGTGGAGTGTATTTTTTTATTATGTGAATCTAACGGCTCTGATTATTTGATGAAGAAGATCCGACAGTCATGATGTAAAAAGATAACTAAAATGAGGGGTCAACCAAACCACAAATTATACCACATTCCGGTTATTATAGTATAGTATAGATTAGTATATTGCAAATAAATTCTTGGATACAAAATATAATATTAGTTAAATTTAAATAACTATAAATTATATAATATGAAAAAAATATTAAATTTTAAATAACTAATAAAATAATGATATTGAATAAAATATATTAATCCTGATTTTTCCATTGGTATCTCTGCCCATTAGTTCAGATAATGGATAATTACAATTTTGGTTAAAACTTTTTTTTATATTCGTAAGTCCCTCAAACATGTGCATTACTTTTTGAAGTTTAAATTGTACACGAAAACCAGTAAAAATGATAATTTAATACTAATATAAATATAACACGAGAAAATTATAATATCTTATAGTCCTTTGGTCTCATCCAATTTCTTAGAAGATCACAGAATTAAAATCACTGTCTTATATCAATAAAAATAATTATTACAAGATAAATTTACTGAAAATATTATATTTTAAGAATAATTTATTTTTTTAGTTGAATATAGCTCTTTGAAAATTTTAAAGTTTTATATCATTTTGTAGTGATAAGACCTTTTTTTTTTTGAATAAGTCATATAAGAATTAGATTTATATATTTAATTTTTGTTATGAAATAAAAAAAATTCATAATTATTGTTTAAATACAACACATATACATCCTTTTATGTATCAAAAAAAAAATTAAGTGAAAAATCTTCCCTCAAAAATTTTATAATTAAAATATATTATGTATAAATACATAAAAAATGTGAGGTTATCAGAGGAAAAAACAGACTGGACAATCAATCAAACTCACTAAAACAGGCGCACTATTTAAATTACTGATATACCCTGACTGTGTCAAAAAAAAGTTGACGGATGTGAACAGAAGTTAATGGATGTATGCTTATTGCAAGAATTCTCAAAGTTCAGTATGCTTTTCGCTAGATACTAAACTTTGGATACACAAAATGCATCAACCTGAAAATTGAGGTAAACAATGTGCAAATTACTCATTTTTAAATATTTACTTATATAAAGTTGAGCTCAATGCTCTCAGGCTCTGAGCTAATTACCTTCATTGACTTTTTAACGCTAATACACGAGAATTACATCAGTAATTATATGATTTTATCAAAAAATTATTAATTTTATTACTAAATACTCCCTCCAATTATTATTCGTGTTTGGGAGAGTGGCCAGTACGTATTTTAAGATGAAAATAAAATATAGTTTATTTTAACTATATAAAATATAGTTCTTTAACTTTTTTTTAAAAAAAATCCGAATAAAAGTTTCAATATTTTATTTTTATTCAGAAAAATAATTTTTTTAAAAAAATATTATAAAACTAAACATTTTATTCATCTTAAAATGTGTGCCGGAAACTCTCCCAAAATAATTAAGAGAGGGACGGAGGGAGTAGTAAATATACTACTGCATTTTTCACTATAAAGTTTATATATCGTGATAAATTTGGTTATATTTCATTTTAGGGTTTTTATATTGCTCATAATTTTTTATTAAAATTAATGTCAAAAACAATCTCATATTGTCAGAAGAACTTGTCATCACTACGGTACTCAGATTGTCAGAAGAACATGGAAACTACAGCAAAAGAATCATTTAAGACCTGCCCCAACTTTGAAATTTTGAGTAAATGGACACCTCCTTCGTAATAAAACTGAATATGGATGCTTCTCTAGATGATGAGCTATACGAACATAATTCTTGAAACTGATTGTCAAATTCTTACTCAACGTCTCTCTAAAGTAGCGGCAATTTAGTTGCTCACTATCTTTTTAGTTCTTACTCAACGTCTCTCTAAAGCAGCGACATATTGTGTAGTTCTTTTAATATGATTAATTGGATCATATCAAAAGGAGTGTCAATGTAGTTGCTCACTAGCTAAACTAGTGCCATTTGGTATAGAACAAATGTGAGTGATTCAGTGTCCTAGTGAAATCTCCAGCTATGTAATTTTGGACAATTTTTCTTGAATAATGCACTTGTTTCAGCTCTCGAAACAAGTGAAGGGAAAAGACATGTATTATTGATTACCATTTCACAGAATTATACTAAAGGACATGAATGTGCAGCTACAATATCAATCTTATACTTACATTAAGTAGTTTCTAAAACCTGCTGGATATCTTTATATACAACAGTTGTCCAAATCAAACAGCTATAATGACATTCAAAGTTAAATAAAAAAGAATTAGAAGAATGAAGTATCCATTACTAGCTGCTACTTGTTTGGAGCTACCATTTGGCAGCATTGGAAAAGTGTCCGGAAGAGCCATTTCACAGTTCTCTCCATTTATATAAATTTTTCTTGGAAAAGCCCATCCATTGCTTAATGTAAATGACTTCATGTCCTTCTCCAGTACTATATCTGTTGTCACTGAACCAACCTGTGTTTCATCAGCATTTAGTATATCACTGTTGTAATGTTCGAGCCCCCAAAATAGACCTACATCATCTGCATTCACAAATTACAGCAAAGCTGTGAGTAAAGATAGAAAGCAATATTTTTACTATTTAGTCGAAATTTGATAAATTTTCTTTTGAGAAATCAATAAACTAGTTTGAGTAGGACGGATGGAGTTATTTTTATTTACGTATAAACAAAGATCTAGGGGTTCTGGAAATGACATGCAAGTACCTGGAATCCCAGCAGTTGGAAGTAGTGTACTATTGAAGCTGTAAGTCAATGCAGGTTTACTGAAACCAGGATGTTGAATCAACACATTCCAATCTGAGTAACTTCTATTGTAGTTATAGTTAGAGATGGTCAGTTTCACCCTCCAGTAATCTCTGTAGTTGTTTTTAACATGCCAGTGAACTCGAAGAGGGCACATGTGATTTGTGCAACGCACTACATCAGGATTAGCAAGAGAATTTGATTGGGATGATTCTTCTTCTCTATATAACACATGGGATAAAACAACGGTGTAAATTAGAAAAGATTAGGCAACACCGAAATATTTCTTCGTATCATCCATCTGTTTTAAAAGTAATGTAACATACCTCACACATGTTGTTGCATTCTTCTGTCCAGCTGGTCGACAACCACAGGTACAACTTGGGCATGAACTAATGGTAGGACTGTAGAATGTTGAAAGTGAAGCACAACAGACCGGCGTTTTGTTAGCAATGTAACTAGAGTACGTACATGTGGATTTCCATGTTCCTGTAATAATAAAGAGCACAATGAGTTTTTAGAGCAAATTTCTTGCAATTGCACAACAGTAATTTGGAAACTAGCTCTTTCTATTGCTAGTTTGCTTCAGTTTATAAGCGATCACATGGTAATAATCTCTATCAAATAAAACTTGAGAGTACTTACTGAAAACTTGTTCTTCTCTCCTTCCTCCAATTACAGAGGAAACTGTGGGATCCGAGTCCTCAACAGGGCCACAAGTGTATCCTGGTCCAGGTGCTAATAAAGTGAGATTTAAAGGTTTGCTCTCTGTACTATTTTTATCCAAGTTTCCAACCGTGACTTCAAAAGATGAATATGACTGGAGTGGGTTAATAGCTCTGGCAGCTAGAACACCACCATGACAACAGTCGTCTAACCTGTTCTCTGGTGCACCCTCGGGCATTAGATCAGCAATAGAGGGGGTTTTCTTGCAGCAATGAGGTTGTTGATATTTGAAGGCTGTGCAATCCCCTTGCTGGGTAGCAAAAGCACCAGATATTGACCACATGATCTCATCTTTAGCCCATGTCCACCCTAGCTTCCAACCAGGCTTGCCCACAGCACGATACTGATAAAAGTTTTGGATTCTCACCCTTGCCTACAGGAAATTATTATGCTCAGAAAAACAGTAAATGGAGCATTAAAATTGGAAAATTGAAACAATATGTAATTTATCATAGTGTGATAAGAAATTGATTGTGATATAGCCACACTCGTTCAGCAACAACCATTGATTAATCATTGTCACAGAAATATTTGCAGATGTTCTGCTGAGACATAACTTCTTTTCTTTTAGAACCAACAATTTTAAGTCAGGAACCAGACAAACAAATTTGCTATTTTATGAACAGGTAGATGCGGAGTTAAAATGAACGATGAGGTGTGCATACAGTATCCGGATGTCAACAGAACAGGAATTATACAAATCAACTTCACCGGTGTTTGGAATTATGTAATGCCAAGGGTTTCCTAAGAGATGAACTTGTAATTTACAAAAGCGTGTAAAAGGATCATTGTACCAACCACATAGCCATCATCTGTATACTTGAAGATGTCAAAGGTTATTGCGATGTGTCCATTCGGATCCAGGGGGTCATAGCAATCTGCAACCAGCAAAGAATAGATAAGTTATGGTGAAATAAGTTCTTGCAAGCCTGAAACTAGAGAATCAAGAAGAGAAAGTAAGATGCCTGATAAAATGGAGTTTCCAAGTAACAAAATCAACATCAGAGAAAACCTCCAAACTTTCGGAACCTGTAACTCCATGTCCCATTCTAGTTTAGCATATTGAATTAGTGACAACATTTATATCGAATGTACGACAAAACTAGGATCTTTATAAAGTTCATTAACGACAAAAGCATCATCTGAGATCATCTTGTGGAGACCTACGGATAGCTTACATATCCGTGTCCAACATTCTTTGAAAGCTCAAGCAAGTAACTTTGTAAACATCATTAAACTATAAAAAGACAAATTCAAGCAAATGGAAGTCAGCCTGAAGATTAACTTATAGGTTGTTTTTATGTCGTACGCAAAATAAGCAACAGAACAGCAGCATCTAGTTGGCCTACTTAAAGTCCATGACCATTTTTACCATCCATTTGGAGGGTGATGACAACATAATTTATGATTAATCATTTCAAGAAAACAAATTAAATAAAAGTTCCAAGTTTCCTTTGAACTATAGAATGGTATCTAACCGTATCCCTCTTATTTTAATCCAGTATGAATATCTCTCTTTTCTTGGTCACAAGAGATCAGGAATTCGAGTGTCAATGAGCCATAAGTCGTTAAATCATGGAAATGGGAACCGAGGAGGGTATGGGAATGAAAATGGAATGAAAATATGATGGGTTTAATTTTCCACCAAAGGGAATAGCTTCTATATCACTACAATGTTAATGCAAATACAGTCACCTAAATTTAAGATTGTGATTCTCAATAACCGGGCAAATTAATTATGAACCAAATATCCTTAGTACATTAACGGAATTCAAATATGTTTATACAGTTAAACAACCTTAATTTTATTCCCTTGACAATCATTTAACAAGTTTTAGTCTTACCCCTTTCAAACAGCATTAACAGTTTGGTTTGGCCGGCAATTGGATTTGACATTTCTATTTAGTTTTAGTAGCCATCAGCTGACTACAACTTCGTCAATACATATTTAGCAAAAAAAAAAACTTCATCAATACATTTTATATTTATTAAAGAGTCATGCCAGTCCGGCCAAGATGTTAATGGTTCAGCTCCAGCCCCTCACGTAGGGTTGTTCACGAACCGAGTCGAGCCAAGTTTTGACCGAAACGAGACGAGCTGAGCTTTATTATTTTTTCTGACGAACCGAGCCGAGCTGAGCTTTTTTATCAAACATAAAATTTGTTCAAGCTCGAACTCGTTAACTAATAAGCCGAACACGAGCTTGTTCGCAAACAAAAACAAGTCGAACCGAGCCGAGCCTTAACCGAGCAGATCGTTATCAGATTAAAAAAAAATCAACCTTTATTGGGCCAACACAACTACCCAGCCCACTTATGAAACCCAACCACTTATGAAAATATCTTTTGATAGAAATCTTAACGCTCCTCTCACATAATCTCTAAATCAATCTATCATATCTCCTAAATTCCTAAATTTCATTTTGTTCATTATGATAAAATCCCTAATCTCTTGTATGTTCCTTTTTCTTTTTGTAATTTTCCTGGTGAACTTTGTAAGTATATTGTGTGGTGAGTTTTGTAGGTATAATTTTGTGAAAATCTTATTTTTGGAAACTTGATTTTGGAAGTTTTGTTGTGATGTTTATGATGGATTTTAAGCCATTCAATCAAATCGAGACGGTGTTCATCATCGAATGAATGGGAGGTCACGGAAAGTATGTATATATATATATGTATATTGTGTATTATGGCTCTGTTTAGCATTATCTCCATATGAATCATTTTCTTTTCTTCATTTATTCATCACATTAGATCTTCTCCTCTATAATTCTTATAAAATATTCTGAATATATTGCATTTTTTTCGAGTTTCAATGAGCCGAGCTCGAGTCGAACGAGTACGAGTCGAATTCGAGTCGAATTCGAGTCGAATTCGAGTCGAGCCCGATCGAATTCACAAAAGCTCGGCTCGAGCTCGTTTTTGTTAACGAACAGATTTTTGTATTCGAATCAGATACTTCATATATAAATGTATGTCAATAGTTCTTTCGATACCTATTGTTATACCATAAAATCGTCATGATATTTTATCGGATCCTTAATGAAATGGATCGGATCATTGCCGAGAAAGAAAACAGACGAGCTCCGGAGAATGCGTCTTCGGAGACTAGGGCGCCCTTGTAGGGCGCAACCTATGCGGGGGTCGCTTACGACGACTATTGACGACGTCGTGATGACGACGATTAGTGAAGTGGTGTATGAAGGTTTACGATGATATTACGACAGAAGATTACGACGACCATAGTAGCGGAAGTGCGCGACAACCGCTACAACGACGGTACCACGATGGTCGGTACAGTAGAAGACGACGACGAGGAACAAGTATTGATAAGGCACCTATAAAGGACGATCTTAATTCAGGGGAGAAGGAGTGAAATGATCAAGAAATGAAGAACGACCCGGGCTCCGGGGAATGTCCCTGAACCCCCAAAGGGGCGCCCGACGCCCCGTACTATATGGTCGTACGGGGTAGCCATATAGCAAGGTGACAAGGAAGAATTAGCGAGGAGGTTGCTCCCACAACTAAACTGGGAACTAAACAAAGCATAAGAATCGTACAAGAAAGGAAGAGGAGCCCCCGGAGGACCTCTCCATGCTTAGGGCGTGCCCTAGGCATGAGGGAGGACTCCAACCCTTCACGGGGCGCGAAAAATGCCCTTCGGGAGCCCTTCATACCTAAAAACATGTTGAAGGCATCGTCCTGTAGTCTTGCGGGTTATCCTCGTAGGGGAACAGTCGTAAACATCTAGTGTGTGCATTGGGAGCCCTGGGATCATCTCGCATTTTACACTTCTACGCTTGAGATCACTTGTCCTGTAGTTTGGTGGGTTATCCTCATCGGGGGAAAGAATGCGCTTTGGCATTTGCAGTAAGTCATGACTATACCTTCGGTTACGATCAACGGAAGTAGCGGAAGCATATGAGGATATTTTCTGGGCGGGGAATTTCCTTATCCGTGAACTCCCGAAGTCGTAAATGAGCTTTGGGCCTTTGTGACTAGGCCGCATCGTCGGCACTCCTAAATCAAATTAATGTTCGAGTTATAATAAGAAGTTGGTTCGAAAACTCCTATTGTGCCACGGAATGAGAAACCAAGTCCATCTAGGTTTCTTATTCCCTAAGAATACGTCCGACTTGATCCTCTGTAAAAGAAGGTATGTAGGCACATTCTTGGGGCACGTGTTTGAGAGCTCTAAGAAGGCAAACATAAACTCTAGCAATCTCAGTCGTTTCTTAAGCACAAATCAGCGCACTCTGGTGATTTCTCTTATCACCGACCACAATATCAGATCTTGATTCTGGCTGCGAACCTTTAATCTTTGTTAACCAAATTCCTCCGTTAACAAATTGGCTCTAGAAGGAGTGGCTTGAATCAAATCAAATCTTAGGAGGAAAAGATGTCTAACAATGATAAAAATTCTCGTAACAACGGCTACAACCATGAAGATGGACGTTACACCCAAGATCAGCTTGAAGATGAACGCTTCAAGCAGCATGAAGATGGGCGCTTGAAGCAACATGAAGATGGACGTTATGATCAAGATCAACATAAAGATGAATGCTTCAAGTAACATGAAGATGGACGCTTCAAGCAACATGAAGATGGATGTTATGATCAAGATCAAAATGAAGATCGACGCTGCGATATGTATGGACCTCCGCTAGTTAGCGGAACTCCACCAATACTTATCAGTAACACCAATGCAATGGAACAACTCTATCGCATGGGTGATATGCTAAATCGCTTTAAAGAAAGACTAAGCTCCATTGAAAAAAGCGAGAAGAAGAAGGATGAACGTTATTCTCACAAGTATCGCTCCAAGAGAGCTTTTGCTCAAGAAAAATCCAAGGAGAATTATGAAGTGCAAAACAAGGAAGATCGTGTATCCCACAATAGATGTTTTCAAGGGATAACACCCCATCGCTTGCAACATACTGAGGACGGTCCGATTATGGAAATCCCGGATGATGAACAATGTCTCCATCCGGAGCCAAATCAAGAACGGAGGATAATCCCACATGCATATCGCTCAGGACGAACTCATAGCGAGATCTGTCGTGACGATTTGGATATTGAAAAGCAACGAAGGAGACTATCTCGTTTGAAGAAAAGTCTCGGCATCCAATTAAGTGACTAAGATCTAAAGAAGTTGATTGCGGAAATGCAAAAGAATGATCAGCATGAGATAAGGACTTATGGACGAACCAGTACACCCCTTATAAGGGGAGAAGGGTGTTGAGTGGCATTTATGTCACTTTATAACACTTCGTAAAGCTTTGAATTGGTGTTTTGTACTCGAGTTGTTAGAGTTTTTAACGTGTTTTGTAGTATTTTTGCATTTCAGGCATTTATCAGGAATCCAGGTGATTTAGCATTATTTTGATGCTAATATGATGATAGAATGGTGTCTACAATAAAAGCTCATGAAAAGACCAATTCAAATCAGCAAGAAAATAATAAGTCAGAAAATTCTCCAGAGAGTCAGCGCGCCCGCGCTATCGAAGTGTGCGCCCGCGCCAGGATGGCAGAAGTATAGCACGCCCGCGCTGGCCAAGCGCGCGGGTCTGCTATGTTGTTATGTGTGTCAACTCTCTCGACGTTGGCATCTCCTCTTTCAACAATCTGAATTGCACCACCATTCAGAGTAAACACGTACCCTGACATGGATTTGCTATCACTTTCTGATTGAAAACTAGAGTCAGTATAACCCTCTATTTTCAACTCAGATTCACCACCAAAAACAAGAAAAATGTCCTGAGTCCTTCGCAAGTACTTAAGGATGTTTTTCACTGCTTTCCAGTGGTCTTCACCTGGATTGGACTGATATCTGCTCGTCACACTAATTGAATAAGCAACATCAGGTCTTGTACACAACATTGCGTACATGATAGATCCTATTGCTGAAGCATAAGGAATCTTACTCATACGCTCTCTTTCCTCAGGTGTCTTAGGAGATATTTTTTCGGAAAGGGACACTCCATGGCTCATCGGTATGAGACCTTTTTTGGAGTTTTCCATGCTAAACATTTTAAGCACTTTCTGGATGTATGTACCCTGGGTAAGACCTATCATTCTTTTAGATCTATCTCTATAGATCTTCATACCGAGAATGTAGGATGTTTCTCCCAAGTCCTTCATGGTGAAGTTCTTTGATAGCCATACTTTGACTGATTGTAGCATCGGTATATCATTTCCTATAAGAAGTATGTCATCCACATACAATACAAGAAATGTTACCGCGCTCCCACTAATCTTCTTGTAGACACATGGTTCATCTATGTTTTTGATAAAACCAAACTCTTTGATTGTCTCATCAAAACGGATGTTCCATCTACGAGAAGCTTGCCTTAAACCATATATGGTTCGCAGCAGCTTAAACACTAGGTGTTCATTTCCCTTGGAAAGCAAACCCTCTGGCTGTGTCATATACACTTCCTCCTCAAGTTCCCCATTAAGGAAGGCTGTTTTCACGTCCATTTGTCAGATCTCATAGTCGTAGTAAGCAGCAATCGCAAGCAAAATCCGAATTGATTTTAACAGGGCTACAGGCAAAAAAGTTTCATCAAAGTCAATCCCTTGCGTTTGTTTGAATCCTTTTGCCACGAGCCTGACCTTATAGGTCTCCACCTGGCCATCTGCTCCAATCTTTCTTTTGTATACCCACTTGCACCCAATAGGCTTAACACCTTCAGGCGCCTCAACCAGAGTCCATACTTGGTTGGTATACATAGATTCCATTTCGGATTTCATGGCACTATGCCATTTCTCTGAGTCAACACTACTCATAGCCTCATTATAGGTCACAGGGTCGTCATCATCAATGATTGACAACTCATTGTCATTCTCAATGACAATGCCATAATACCTCTCAGGTTGGCGAGACACTCTCCCTGTCCTACGAATGGGTTGTTACACAGAAGGTTGTTCAGTCTGAACAGGTGTTTCCACTTGATCCGTAGTAGTCTGTGCTTCTTGAACTTCATCAAGTTCAATTTTGCTCCCATTGTTTCCTTCAAGGATAAACTCCTTTTCCAAGAAGGTAGCATGTCTGGAGACAAACACCCGATGATCGGTGTAAAAGTAATACCCCAAAGTCTCTTTAGGATAACCCACAAAATTACATTTTACGGATCGAGATTCCAGCTTATCTGGGTCAACTTTCTTGACATAAGCTGGACATCCCCAAATCTTAACATGTTTAAGACTCGGTTTCCTTTCTTTCCATATCTCATATGGTGTTTGAGGAACAGATTTGGAAGGCACCTTATTCAGTAAATATGTTGAGGTTTCCAATGCATAACCCCATAGGAATACTGGAAGATTCGCATAGCTCATCATGGACCGAACCATGTCTAACAAAGTTCAATTTCTCCTTTCAGATACCCCATTTAACTGTGGAGTATATGGAGGAGTCCACTGGGAGACTATACCATTTTCTTTGAGATAATCTAGAAACTCTCCATTCAAGTATTAACCACCTCGATATGATCGAAGAGTTATGATACTGTGTTTGGTTTGTTTCTCCACTTCATGTTTATATTCTTTGAACTTTTCAAAGGCTTCAGACTTGTGTTTCATCAAATACACATATCCGAATCTAGATCTATCATCTATGAAAGTAATGAAGTACGAAAATCCACCCATGGCTTGCGTAGACATTGGTCCACATACATCTGTGTGTACCAATCCTAGCAAATCTGCAGCCCTCTCTCCATGTCCACTAAATGAAGATTTGGTCATTTTACCCAATAGACAAGACTCGCATGTAGGATATGATTCAAAATCAAAGGGATCAAAGTAACCCTTCCTTATGCAATGTCCGCAATCTATTTTCACTAATATGACCTAGCCTACAGTGCCATAAATAGGTCAGATTTTCATCATCTTGTTTTCTTTTATTAGTTTGTTCAATCTGAAGTAAATCATGCTCTACGTCACATACATACAGACCATTATTTGAAATGCCACGTCCAAAAAGAACATTATCTCTAAGGATAGAACATTCATTATTCTTAATAATAAATGAAAAACCATCCACATCCAACATAGGAATAGAAACAATATTCCTCACAATAGAGGGAACGTAATAACAATTGTTTAAAATAATAGTCTTGCCCGTAGGCATATGTAAACTAAATGATCCTACAAATATGGCCGCAACCTTTGCTCCATTTCCCATACGTAGAATCACCTCATCTTTTTCAAGAGTCCTACTTCCCTTTAGTCCTTGCAACGAATTGCAAATATGAGAACCACAGGCGGTATCTAATACCCAAGTAGAAATTTGACCTAGTGACATATTAACTTTGATCACGAACATGCCTGAATCAGAAGCGGTAGTCTCACTACCCTTCTTCTTCAATTTTGCAAGGTAAACCTTGCAGTTCCTCTTCCAGTGCCCCAACTTGTTACAGTGAAAACAAACAACTAAATTAGGCCAGTCAACTTGTGAGCATCTAGTTTGCTCCGGAGTGATAGTGCAGAAGATATGACGAATATAGTAAATCTGTAAATGATAAACACATAACAACACTTAGCAAATATTCAATTTCATTTCAAAACATTATATGAATCGGGTCTTTATTCATAAGTGTCTCCCACTAGTTTATCTAATTTTTCAACCCCCTAAGTGAAAATTAAGCATTCATAATGCTAGTGGGAATAGGGATCCTACATTCCATCACACAACCTCGGCTGTGGCACGAAACGTCATGTGATGTTCAATAGGCAGACAACTCTTGTCAATTACATCTTATGTTATTCCCTAATATAAGTTTAGCCTCTTGAATAATTGAGTCACGGCTGTGGCACGACAAACTCAATATTCTAAGTCAAGTCTAAACCAACATTTCGTACAATTGAATCAGTCTCCAACGGCCCACGGCTGTAGCACGTACCAACCTTTAGATTCTAATTCAATGTACACATCTCTATGTAATAGACAAGTATTTCTTATTTCAAAATCAAAGCCCTCGGCTGTAGCACAAAATGACAATGATTTAAAAATAAGAACCACTTTCTACCATATTGGAAGGCTATGACCGACACAAGCCCGTTGTGTCATTGGCCAATTACTACTTGATATTATTTAATTTTAGAGGGATTATATTATGTTACAATCATAATCATATTATAAAGAGATTCTTCCTTTTAAATTAAATATTTCAAATCAATAATCGATAATCAGATGATTCCCAGATCGGGTGGAGCATTGTCAAGAGGCGTCACTTAATAACCCTATCTTACAGATAGAAATCTATTGTTGACAGAATCATCCTTTCTCTCAATATTGAAAATTCATATTCAATTACGTGTTTCATAAACACAAGAATCTCATGATCGTATTCATAATATTTATTGTTAAGGCAAGAAACGATTCCTATTCTAGATTTTCTAGAGCACGCCTTATATTGATTTAAGTTCACCTAAATCTATCATCGCATGGTAAACATATGCATATATCTCATATATAAAATTAAATAAACAAGTAAATGTAAAGTGCAATAAAGTAAATGTGTTTGGTTATGGCCCCATCCTATGTGATCTTTATAAAGCTCATGATAAAGATCAAGGTCAATCTAATATGGTGATGGAAATAAATACAACTACTTATTACATAAGTCTTCTTCTTTGTTTAGAATTCTTGTATGCCTCATCTTCTTCTTTGTATCACCTCCATTGGATAGCCTTCTTGAGTCTTCAATTACATTAAATGATTGAAAGTAAAACTAATATAATGAACTTACAAGAATAACTCGAGTTACATTCGAGATTTATGATTACAAAGATTGACAACATGCAAGTCGTATTTAAAACCAAAACCAAAACCATTACACTAAGGTCGAAAGGCCATAACCATCCACCAAGCTCATACAACACATAAAAGCATGTTAAAACACATAATATGATCTTAACATATTATATTATCCATGAACTAATCATAAAAAGAAAATATGACAAAAATCAGAAAAATAAGAATCAAATCAGAAAAATAAGAATCACTGTTTACGGGCAGTAAACGACGTCAAACGCCTTACAGATGAGTCATTGATAGCTTTAGCTATCAGTTTTGTTCAGACGCTCGTTTACCTATATTCGTTTGCGTAAATCGGACACCAGACCCGGATTTCAGCAAATCTGCAGCAGCCAATTCAGAATCCGTATCTAATATGATTCTCATAATTAGAACAAACATAAATCATGTATATATCAGTATATATACAGATTACATAATTATCTTATGATTATACAACTCACATGAATATCATATATTCAAAACCATACATATATAAGCATATTATATCAACATTAAATCATGGCGAATCACGTACATGCTCATATATCGAAAACAGTTAAACACATAAACAAATTAAAAACTTTTCGCAAGTAGCTCTGATGCCATTGAAGGGTTTTTAGCACATAAACGCAGCGAAAACGTAAATTTAAATCTTAAAAAAAACAAAACCCTCCGCAGGATCCATGCGAAAAATAATATTTAATTCGTAGTTCAGTATGTTTACCTTAAGAAGCTTTACGTTAATGGAAAGATGGAGGTCTTTAATGGCGATCCAAAAATGATGAACGGAGATCCTTAGCAGCTGCTCCTCAAGTGTGAAGCACTCCACCGGTATCCACCAAGAAAACGATGTAATAAAGGAGGAGGAGATGGAGAGAATTAGGGTTTTGTAAATCTTTTTGGTTGAGGCAAAAATAGGGTCTATAATAGTATATTTATAGGCAAAATTTTCAGCGTGAAAATTTTCCCATAAAATATTATTATTATTAACCCTTTATTATTCTCACTAATAATTAAAATACCTTTTAATTATTAATCATTTTTCTAAACTCTTTAGAAATAATTCTCTCACTTGATTTAATTTCCAAAAATTAAATTCTTAATTAATAATATTAAGAACCTTTTCTTAATTAATTTATAATCAATTAAATCTCATTTAATCAATTATTAAATTTGTCAATTAATTATTTATTTCATAAATCAATAATTATCAGCCATTATTAATTAATTTTTCCACCATTAAATCATTCTCTTTTATGGTGTGACCCTGTAGGTTCAATATTAAGCCGGTAGTAGAAATAAATAATAATAAAACTATTTTATCATTATTTATATAAATTCTCTAATACATTAAATATGATTAATTAATTAATCATATTTATTTTACATCGTGAGGGATACTTCTCAGCATATCGCGACTATCCGGATAATACGAATTCACTGCTTAGAATACCAAGAACCTATTCGGTGAGTAGTTACCGTACAATCTATTCCTTCTACCCTGCAATGTCACGATTAAATACAAGGCATGGAACTTGTGTCAAGCCAATCTTATTTAATCACTTGCTTTCCCATTCACTATGCTTAGTTCTATTTAATGTAAATTAGAAACTCCTTTCTAATTTCATTCACTCTGGCCAGAGATTCCTGAACTAGCATAAGTGGATCAGCATTGAACATTCTCTTCCTTCACTGGAAGGGGTAGATCCTTTATTGATCATACACTATCTTCGTGTACAAATTCCTATACCCAGTAGAGCCCTTATAATTGTCCCTTGAGACTAAGAACTAAACCAAAGCATAGTTCAGTGTACACAAGATGACTATGATGACCTCAAGTCTAAGGATACTTGTACAACTATCACTATGTGAACAACTGCTGACACGTGAGTAAACTCCATCAGTTGTTCAGCTGTGTGAGTCATGTTCAGTGAACTTATTCTATAATAAGCACCTACATACTAGCTATAGTGTCACCACACAAATATCTATGAGAACAGACATCCTTCATAATGAAGCAAGCATAGTATGTACTGATCTTTGCGGATTATTAATTACCAGTTAGTAATCCTACGACCAGGAACTATTTAAGTTTAGAGTTATCATCTTTTAGGTCTCATTATTATGATCTCATCACAATCCATAAAAAGCTTTACTCTAAACTGTGGTATATCTTATTTAAACATTTAAATAGATAGAGCCCGCAATAAAAACAAAACAAGTCTTTTATTAATATCAATGAAATCAAAACAGATTACATAAAAGTTATTCCTAAATTCTCATACGTGATTGGACTTAGGACATATCTCTTTCACTTCAATCGTAAGTTATTACGCCACTGCAACTGCAAGATGTGATGCAAGATCAAGCTTAAGTAGTGGAAACACATGTGATCTTGCTGCAAGCCAATATCCAGAACATACCCGGAGTCGGAAACGTCAATGTGGATAATTTAAGGAAGTTATTATCACACATAGAAGGCGGAAAAGTCATGGCATCTGCGCAAACTACATCTCCATTCGCTTCAGTGGTTAGGGAAGCACCCTTACCTACAGGATACAAGAATACCACTCATAACTAACGCTTTCTCGTAAATTCTGATTTAGTGGAGTTTTTGGGGAGGTTCAATATTGAGATGAACGTGCATCAAGTACAAGATTTAGCGGGATGTAGGCTCTTGGAGGCAACCTTCAGGGATAGTGCTCAACATTGGTTCCAGAAGTTGGGACCAGAAATAATTTTATCATGGGAATAAATGAAGGTGATGTTCCTCACTCAATTTCAATCCGCGGTGAAGTATACACAACCGCTGAAGGTCCTGGAGAATGTGAGAGAAAGAGAAAGGGGGACTTTGCAAACTTATTTCAAGAGATTCAACGTTGAGGCATCAGGAGTAAGAGGCGCCACAGACGAAATATTAAAAAAAATTGATTGATGGTCTGCGCATAGGAACGGATTTCTGGAAATATATTCAAGAAAGGAGTCCCAACACCATCAAAGAATTATACAAACAAGTGGAGTCTTTCAAGTTTGTTGAAAAATCACTAATCGACAAAAAAAGCGGAGTCTCATGGAGCCACAAAGTGAAGAATGGGAAAAGAAGAGCTAGATCTCATAGCCCAAATTATCGAAGGGAACGAAAAGTACATCAAGTCGAAGGAAGGGAGTTAAGTCCTTCGAGTAACTATGAAAAGTACTCCACTGCTTATACTCCTTTGGTGACATCCATAGAGCATGTCTATGAAGTTAATAAGAAAAAAGGCATCTTTCGAAGATCGGCTCCCTTAACCTCGTGGCAAACCAAGGACAAGAAGAAGTACTTTGAATATCATAAATTTGTCAGACATAACACCCATGTTTGTCGACACTTGAAAGATGAAATAGAAGAACTCATCAAGGAAGGGAAACTTGGAGATTGGATTGTCAAAGAAGTAAGGAAGTATCGATGCGACCGCCCGACCAACCGTGAAGGTTTAGGGGGCGCCCGAGAAAGGAAAGAAAAAAATAAGCTTTCACCTTCTTCGGAGTACCAACCCTCGAACTAACTCTGACACGCTTCGGAGAAGGGAGTGGAATCGAATAAATGACCTCTATGGGAGGTGGACTAGGACACGTCCCGTGTCAAGAAGGGGGCTCAGTAACATTCCCCTCAAGAACTTCTCTCTCGGAAGTCAATTTAAGTCTGAAACACCTCGGTATCTTAGGAGCCATGCCTGAAAGTTAAACATTAAACAGCTTAGTACGATGCACATAAACAAGGCATGGCGTATAGGAAAATACGAAAAGACGAGGATACGCGCATAAAGGACGTAAAGGGGGCAAGTATAAAAATACCTGTGCAAATAAAGGAGTGCATATAATAAGTGATATCCAAGATGTAAAAAATATGCTAAGGCAGAAATTAAGAATATCAATTACTGCTACTACTTAGGGCGCCCCCCGAAGGTATATTACCTAGGGTAGGGGCCTTCCTGAACATACCAGGGGGAGGAGGAATGCTCGTCATAGTCTCCACAACATCTCTCTCCCTATACTCAGAACCTACATCAGGGTGTGTTAGGTCCCGAATTATCGTAGAAGGGGGGGGGGGTTGAATACGATAATCACTAAATTAAAAATTCTTTCGAATCTTTAGCGGATAAAGATTTAGTTCTCGGTTAGTGGTTTCGTTTTCTTGAGAGGAATAGTATTTGGAATGATAAAAACAAGAAACACAAGATATTCGGGGAAATATATATTCGTATATAAATCCTCGAGGGGTGTTGCTACACTCCGGTAAATAAATTAACCAGCTACAATCTAAGAACAACAAAGTTCCCACCTTCTACAAAGATTTACAAATCAAATCCCATATAATAATCTAGCTTTTGTTTGTATTAGGATTTAATAACCGAATAACGATTATAATGCCCCTAAGAATATACAAGAATTAAATCGGGCATTATAACATTACTCCGTGAGAAGTTAAACGGATATACAAAAAGCTTGAGTTTCTCTGTAAATCAATGCTGCCATTTTCACTTCTCTTTTGGGAGAGAAGATGAACATAATTTAATCCAAACTAAATGGCTGTATCTTCTGCTGCAATTGTGTAGAATTTATATCCAATAAGATTGTGTGGCTGAGGAGAGGCAATTCTGTAGCGACCAAGTATGTTATTATATGGTGACCAGGAGATACAGGGGGTTTACTTTACACTCTATGGCGAACAAGGGAGCTTTTGTTTATTATTCAGCATGTGTAGTGACCAGGTGTTACTAGTACAAACAGGATTGATTTCTTTTTATTCTAACACCTTTTGTGGCGACCTGTTATCACTGGTACATGTTTAAGTACTCTCTTTATAAACCAAAAACTAAACAAACGTTTGTTTGTTTATTTTTTATTATTTTTCCTTTTTTTTCTTTTTCTTGTTTTCTTTTCTTTTGTTTTGTTTTCTTTTTTTTTCTCCTTTTTTTGTTTTCTTTTCTTTCTTTTTTTGTTTTGTATTCTATTTTCTTTTTCTTTTTCTTTTCTTTCTTTTTCTTTTTCTTTTCTTTTATTTTCATTTAAGTTTAAATTGTATCTAAATTAATTTATAAAATTAACTTAAATATAACTTATATAAATAAACTAATTTAGATTTATAAAATAAACTTATTTAAAGTTTATGAAATAAATCATTTTAAGTTTATTAAATAAATTATATTAAAGTCCACTAAATAAATTTATTTAATTTACCAATTAAACTTTGAGCTTCGCCAGTCTCCGAGCTGTTTAGTTGTATATCCCGTGCACCACTTCTCGTACTTTAACACATAAATGTTCAATCCAAGTACATTTCTCAACTTAACAATTCTTCTATAAATAATACTCAGATTCCTTTCACGAGCTGTTGGCACCTAGTGCAACTGGTCTGGTTCACAGACGACTAACCCCGATTCAGGTCTTTGTATTATGGCCTTGATTAAATTGTTAAGTTTGCAACAACTTTATCGCTTCAGACAATGACTGTCAATAAACAACTGTATTTTCACTGGAATCCTTTATGGTACTTTGAACAACGTCTTCATTAACCTCTGTCTATACCCTGTCTTCAATTCTTCAGATTCCTATGCTTCGAACACTGTCTATCTTCAATCAATGTCAATACAATGAAATCTTCCGGTAGCACTTGTATACTGAATCTTCAACATTTCTGAAAACCTGAAAGTCTTTAACCTTTGTTTTTCACTGAGACGTGATCATATTAATGAACTTCTTTCAGTGACCTATAGACAGACTTCAGGTTTTCTTCTAATTTTCTGATTTTTTATATTTGCCTTGTCTTCATTCTTCCTGATTTCTTGTGTAGACGTAGTATTATTAACCTGTCATGTTCTAGTGTTGTTATCGTGTTGAGTTATCACGTAGTTGTTTACATAGCTACGTAGTATCACTAACAATCTCCCCCTATTTGATTGTTAAATCTAACAAACAAATTAAATTGAGAGGATAACTCAACTAACAACTAGAAAAAGTAATGTACCAGGACTTGTGAATAATGCTACTAGTTTTCTGGATCAAATACTGCATTTCCATATTTCTTGAGTAACTGAAATGAAAGATGCTTGTTCCTCTAGCACTGAACTAATCTTCAAGTAGTTTCATCTTCATTTCCGTGGTTCTTCAAATCTCTTCCAGATAATACTTCTCAGTCTTGAAGTAATCATCAGCAGCTTCTTTTGTACAACCACATTTCCTGTTAAGAAGCGTGTATCTCTCTTGCTTCTCCCTCTATGAGAATCAACTGCTTAAAGGAGATGACCTTCATTTACCACCTCTCCCGTACAATAGGATCCGCAGATAAAAGTCAATGGTACTCCCCTTTTGGAAAACAGCTTCTGCCCTTATGAAGAATAGTGATGAACCAAACCACTTCTTCTGATCACTAGGAAATCACCTTGTGTTTACCACCTCTCCCGTACAATAGGATCTGTAGTTACAAACAACAATGGTGTGGTGTAGTGTACATGTGCTTTACCTTTTTCTTCCTTCCTGCTATTTCTCCCCCTTAGTTGAGGAATCCTCCAAACTATTACTTAAGCTTTTATCTCCCCCCTTAGAGAAGAAATGTATGCTATCGTTTGAAGGAGTTCTCATATTTCACTTGGTTGGGAAAGAAATTACAAGTCATAGTCTCATCAACCATGTCCCTTGAAATTTTGCAAAATGGCTTCACTATTGGTCATCCTGTTAACCAATATTCCCAACTCCTTATACCTCCCAAATCTGAGTTCACCAATTGTTACCAATTGTTAGCTCCCAACTTGTTAGGTCCTGAAGTATTCTAATCCAATATGTAAATGTTAGGACCCTAATAGTTAGGTTCCAATCATAAACAGATTCGAGACCCGAAGTATCAAGAATCATGTTTAGGGATAGGGAATGGGACATGGTGTTTCTCTTTCTTTCTCACTGTGAGTGTGTGATTCTGTTTTGTGTACCTCACAAGTGTTTCACTCTTCTCTCCACTCGTGTTTACACTCATTCACACAAGTGTATCACTCCTGTCATAGCTCCAAAATCCAGCTATACCTGCAAGGAAAATCACCTTAGCCATCCTTAAGGAGCTCACAGGTGGTGCAATGGGAGTTCGTAAATCCCCATCCTTGTTAGAATCGTCAGATGAATCTGAGTCATAATCTACAATTTGCTAGTTTCCCTTTTAGGGTTCCAGATTTGAACTCTGGGAAGGTAAACAATGATCCAAAGAATTTAGCATAGAGATCAAATTTTTCTTCTAATGTCTATGAAGACATTTCCTTGTGACTAATCAGGTTATATCTGAATCATTGTCAACAAATTGCCGATATGCACCTATGTCAGATCCACTATCCGCAGATGCATCCAGGGGATTTAAGCCTGGGGAGGTAGACATTGACCACTGACATATGGCTATTGGATCTGATATCCTCTCCTAATACCTGTAAAGGCAATTGGTCCATTAGAGAACCTTGAACAATCGATTCTGACCGTAAAATGGTCGAAACTCTTGTTTTTTGTCAACTCATCCTTTGTGTGTGTAACCTTTCCTTGTGCATCAAGAATTGCTTATGTTTAAGGTGGTGACACTACATCGGATGCCTTGGCCGACATGCGAATTTCAATAGACGCACCCTGTTGAGAGGATGAATCTAGTGACCATTTTTGTGCCTTTTCAGCCATTACATCTTTTTGAGAAGATGTATGGGGGCTAGAAATTGTCTTTGTTTAAATACTACTCATCTTTGTAGGAGACAGAGCTGCTGGGTTGACTTCAGAACCTTCCTTATGTGGTGCACTAAGGCACTTTCTCCCTCACGCTCATTCATACTTCATTTTAGGGGTAAGAGAGTGTTGGTTGGTTATGTTTCTGTGTTTGTCTTTACAGTCTGGGATAGAAGTTGCGGGTTTCAACCTCATGACTATCAAATGGAAGAAGGCCATTGGAGGCTGAACCTGTATCACAGAACATATGGCAATATAGAGATAAAATGCATTTAAGATCTATAATGAATGAAAGTCATGCATTTAATCTTTTGAGAGAAATGATGTACAATAGTGATTTCAAAAGATTTTAATGAAATAAGCAATCACCAATGTAGAAAGAAGTTTGATTTTTCTCTTAAAACTGTTCGAGTGCACAAGTCTGTTTTTATGCCTAAAAAGATAAATGATTTGATAAGACACAGACTGATGACCTAGCAGTATTAAGAAGAGAAAGAAAGATTTTGTCTTTCAATATGAATGGGTTTTTGTAAAAGCATTGATCACTTAGGGTAAAGTCTAAGCAATTCTCATTCATGTCAAAAGCTCCATAATCTATCTATATAAAATTGTTACCAACAAGATTGTTTATTGATAAATAATCTTAATAAGAATGACTATGCTGATAATTTCAAATTATACTGAATCTTTCAGATATAGCAAAGCATATAAATTCACTAGAACTTAAAATCTCAGAATTATCTGCAACAAAATATTAACAATATATCATTGACTGATACTTGTCAAGTACTTTGGATACCAATAATTATGTTGCATCCTATTTTGAATATTAAAATAAGATATCAATAAATTAAATATCAATTATCTATCAAAAAGATATCAGCATTCAATTTCATATATCATACAATTGTTAACTCCTAACAACTATAATATCTCAAACAATATTGGTTCGATAAATAAAGCAACATTAACCAACATTGACTTGTTTACAATCTTAGAAAAATATTCTAAGTTCCATATACTTTGATCCATTGAGTATTGCATCTATTATCAAAGTGTTTAGGAATTTGCAAATAAGTATAAAAATTATTCTAACTTGACAACATATGGTTACTTCTAATAAAGCAATCAAACATTTTAACCATAGTTGTACTTTAAGAAAAATTTCCACACTTTCTATATTAGTATAAGTGACCGAAGATAAGCATTGATTACTTAGAGGAGTTCTAAGTAATGTCACAAATACTAATACTTCACAATTAGTTCATAGTTAAACTATTAACTAAATATCATTAAGTGATATAAGTCAAGAATTTACACACAACTAATCATGCTACAATCATATTATGATTTCAGTGAATTCTTGAGATAAAAACATTGTTAAATTCACTAAAACCAAAATCTCACAATTAACTTATAACACATAAGTTACAATCAATATACTAGATATCAATTGATGACATATTTAGTTATAATCAATCATGTTGCTTATTTATTTTAAGTTAGTTTGAATTATGGAGCAAATAACATCATTGAATTGCTTCAAATTCCATAATCCAAACAATCTAAAATATATATTAAATAGATAAATACTAAATATCTATGAGTTAGACACTATCACTTAAATATTTATAATTATCCTTGAATAATTACCAATATAATATATGACTTATATACATGGTAATCACACTCGGGATAATTAGTAATTTTAGAAACACTTTCTAAGCATATAAAATATTGAGAGTTTTATACACATGACTTAGAAAATACTTCAACTTTCAATATCAGTGATTTTAGAAATAAGCATTGATTACTTAAAACAAAAATTCTAAATTATATCATTAATACTAAAAGTACCACAATTATTCATACATGATGCAAATAACTATGCTGCATATTATTTTAACATAATTTAAATTATGAGACTGATATGGAATGGAATTGTCTACAGTCATAATTAAATTAATTAAAATAATATTCAAACTTAATGCTATAATACTTAACTACCACAAATGTATATGACATTGTAATCATGATAATCAAGATATTAGCACTAAGTACGAGGTACTGGATTACTGATAAATTCACAAGTCCTTTAAATATTAAAGAATTAATACTTGTGAACTTATATGAAGAATTCCTTACAGATGGGATTTCCAACTAATATGCAATAAATGATATCCCACACTTACAAACCAGTCTTGAAAGATTAATTTTAACAAGTGATTTTATAAGTGTTTCTACAAGTGACTCTTAGACTAAAAGACATGATCTCAAAATAAATGATACCTGGTGTGAAGGTGCCTTGTCATAGAGTGTTCACGGAGTTGTTGGATTTGAGGTTGTTTCTTATCATAATAAGAAATCAATTTTCTTTCATGAAGTTGACAGCTTCCTGAGATGCTTCTCCTGTCACTTAGGTTGACAGCTTCAGAAATGCTTCTCATGTCTTTCTTACAACCTGCGTAATCTATATCTATATAGCCAAACATGTTAAGCACAATATCTTTAAGGTACTTTACTCCAAGAGTTGATAGTCCCTTAAGATATCTAATAATCTTGTTAATAGCTATAAGATTGGATTCTCTTGGATCAACTTGGAACCTTGCACTTTGGCATCTTGAGAATATTACATGTTTTCTATTTGCATTTGAGTAAAAGAGTGAGCTCGTCATACCTCTATAGCTTGTCATTATACCTGAGTTGTACTGATCAAGCTTTAGTGGTTTCTGTTGGTAAGTAGTCTTGGCATGTTCAGAATCTTCCAAATTTTGCATCTTCAAAAGATCCTTAACCTACTTGTACTGTCATCATTCTTTTGGTTTACTTGTGCTCCTAAAAGAATTGTTCTTTTGGCTTGCTTGAGCTCCTAAAAGAATAATTCTAATGGCTTGCTTGAAGTAATTCCAAGAAGGATTACAACCTTTCCAACATGCTCCTTCATACTTACTCTGCAATTACTTAGCAAATAATCTTTCATAAGTCTTTGTTAGTAAACCAACATATAACATTATCATTATGTCATTGCACATATAAAATAATATGTTTGTGCCTAGTGATACAAGAGTTATTAATATATCGACTCTACTAGTTTATATTAAACTTGTAACTTCAGTTAGAGTGCCATACCATGTCTTTGACGATTGCTTGAGTAGTATACTAGTTCATACCAACCTGAAGTGGGATTGTGAAGAAGAGATATGCATAGTCCAATAGATCTACAACTGCAAAGTCCATGAACATATCTACTAGAGTCCAATTCCAAGTGTAATGTGTATCAGGTGCCTGATATGTCGTAATATCCTCAAGTCTCGTCACTGGTGTTATCTCTTAGATACTGCTTCCTGATAATAACCTAGCATCCAGTTTGACCTTGTCCCTCCTAACAATGCCATTGTCATCCAGTATTGACTTCTGGTTATCCTAGTACCAATTACAAAGTTGTCATTTGGTTTGGATACCAGCTTCCCTACAATCTGCTTGCTGACTGATTGAGTTCATCTTGCTTTGCAATCACCCAATCAATCCGGACCTATCAGAGCTTCTATAACTTTCTTAGTTTCTTCTTTAGATAGAAAACTAGAGGAATAATCATTCATACTCAGTAGCCCTGCTAATCATCACTCCACCATCTGGATCACTTAGAACTAGACTCTGGGAATAATATCGACATCAAACCCTTTATCTTAGCAGATATGTTCTTTTAGTGTCCTCTTGATATTTAATGTAGTGTAGTGTCTGACTAGTTAATCCTTCTATTGCTCCCCCTAAGCTGTTGCTGGGATTTCCTGAAAATCCTTACCCTTGTTGACTGGCTTCATTGAAATAATGAGCTATGTTATACACTGCCATTCCACTGCTTGGATATGAATCATCAATACCATTAATTTCTCCTTTAACAGCTTGGAGCATGAAGTTGTTGAACTGTGCACTTAGACTGTCTATCACCTTCTGTTGATCAACCACAAACGCCCTGTAGGTTGTAGACTTCACTGAGTAGCCATGAAGAATATCCTTACAAGTTTGAGTTGTAAATGCCAAGATCTTCAAACAACTGAAAACAATTTATTGTTTGCTTTTGTAGAACATTATCTCCAAACAATTTCAGGTTATCCAGTGTTTGCTTCTGTTGGCCATTAACTCATTAGTGGTCTTCATGTATACATCCTGATCAAGGCTTGATCTTACTTGAAGCAAAATGTATTTACCGCTTCAACCCTTTGGTATTTAGAAAGTATTGATTAGCTTGAGATTGTCCTTATTGCTTTAATCAATTTTCGGTTCTTCCCTTGTACCACTCCACTTTGACACGGAGCTCCCAGTGCTGAATATGTCTCAAAATATTCTTGGTATTACAGATATTAATCAGAACTGCTTCTTGAATTCAGTTCCATTATCTAACCACAAGATCATTTCTTTTACAGTTGCTTCCAGCTTGATCTTCTTTGATATGATCAATCACCATATGTGATGTCTTGTCTTTAGAACGCACGAACAACAACTTTGTTTAATAAGAGTAGTCAACCACCATCACTAAGGTATATATTTACTTTGATGTGATGTTGTCTTTGACTCCTCTTTCTGACATGCCTCATACTTACCATCTTCTGAATTCTAGATGAGGTAGTCCTCTCACTAACCACTTTTCAGAAAAAGAGTTCCTTGAGTTGATGTTCAAGGGTGAGAGCTTCCAATGCTATAGCTAAACTTTTGTCATATGAAGTTTTACGGTGGAAACCACTGACTTCACCATTCCTGAGATTCCAGTCTATCCACGTGCATTTCCTTTCCATACTCTTAGAAGAGCAAGCTTCTCAACCTTCCTGCTTCAGATGAGACACAATCCTTCGTTGAATTGTTATCCTCTGTTGTAGAACTGTCTGATAAGAGAATTTATGTCTTGATTCTCCAGCAAGGAAGTTGCTTCAACTATTATCAGTGATAAAAATGATTAGTTGTTATCAGTGATACCAATTGTTCAATTCATGATGACATCCTTTTTCTGCATAGCTTGTCCCGTAATGAAAACCTTTGCTGTCATCTCCAAAGATTATTGACAGAATAGCTTTTGTCAATCACATTTGATTGTGAGGCTTTTTCTTTGATCATACACCTTGAGTATGAATTACCAAGAATATATATAAATCAATTAACCTGTTATGTCCTGCACTCACAAATGGATTAACAGTTCTTGGTACCCAACTTATCAGTTTGGGTCCAGTTGGATTAGAGATTTTACTATAAACAGAGATACCAACAGCTGCAACCTTATCATGCTAATTCTTGTCTTTGACTAACCATTTTCACCATTTTAATACCCTTGACAGATTTGTCATATGCTAGGGAATAAATGGTTCCAACCTTACATAAGGAGGACTAGCAGTCTTTGCCCTATTGTGATCCTAAACATGCTTTCTACAATTGATGCAAATTCTAGGAGATGCATTTATGGTATTGAAATAAGAAAGCATTGTATTAAGAATACATGGCATTCATTCGGAAACATTACACATAAGAATTAAGCAAGACATGCATGATATAGAACAAACAGAATTAACAAATAAATCACTAATTCTATCTAGTCCAATCATGTTGATAAATCTCTTCTAGCTATCTCAATCCAATTATAAATTAAAACATCTTAACAAACAATTCAGATCAAATGAATAAATCACATTGTATTAGGATACAGGAGATAAGCATAAACAAAGGTCTTATATGTTGGAAAACATATATCTTACTAAAGCAATTAATCATGTTCAACAAATATTCAAACACATATTTAAGATCATATAAAGTAACATGCACAATTAAACATCAATCCTAGTTACCAGAAAAATAGTCTAGTGAACTAGTGTAGCATTATCTATGTGTGATACTATCATGGTTATGTGAGTGTTAAACATTTAAACACTATGATCTTATCATGCATTGAATATTGAGAGCAAAGTATTGCAGTGGTTCAAGAATTTGAAACGTGAGATATATGAGTTAGACCATCTCCAGAGATTTCTATAAAAGAAAAATATTCATTATTCTCGTCATCTGATCCATCCCAACTCTTTCCCTTGCACTATAAGTTTTGACTGGCTGCTTCCTTAAGAAAACATCCCACATTTGTCTCAACTCTTCAACTGAATCCCTATTCATCCTTGTTTATCAAGCTTTTTGTTCTGTTGTAGCAAAACCCCTGATAGTTACTTGACACATATTGCTTGTCATAACTGTAGCTATCAAATCTTGTTGATATCCCATTCTCAGTCTTGTAATCACCTCTTG
Organism: Apium graveolens; assembly: GCF_009905375.1. Lineage (NCBI taxonomy): Eukaryota > Viridiplantae > Streptophyta > Magnoliopsida > Apiales > Apiaceae > Apium > Apium graveolens. The sequence goes on from NW_027418442.1 coordinate 65,066, forward strand.
AACTGAATCTGTAAGAATATCTGCTTCAGAATAGATAGGCTTGATCCTTGAATATAGCTTATGTATTCCTTGTGAATCTGATACGACCAAACTTCCCTGACATGTGAAACACTGTCCAGACGTCCAGTCCCTCAAGTACTTCTACCTGAGATTCTTCTGATTCAGCTATCAGTAACTCTTACATTCTGTCCCGAGGTTCCAACCTTAATGCATGTAACTGAGATATTTCTTTGTCCCCACTATTCTCTCTGACCTCCACAATTCCTACCTATTTGATCTCGTTGATTTCCTGATAAATATAGCATATGTACAAACCACTGTGTGACTGTATAATCCAGAATCATAGAGTTGTCTTAAAATCTCCGAGAAAAACTGTACCCGTAGAAATTTCATTCAATTCCTGCGTCTGAAAACCCAGTGATATCCTATGGAGTAAGCCTTTGAGGAAGATCCACAATTCTCGTCTGTAGGTCTTGAAATCAGTTCCATTGAAGTAAGAAAACCATTATCTATAATTTCCGTATTCAGGATTTTTCTGTCTGAATAGCACATGGTCTTCGTTTTCTTCAAAAGATCAAAATCCACTTTAAAAGCCCGGAGGAATTCTGAGTCTACCAATCCTTGAGTACCCTTAATTTAATATTTAAGAGAAATTTAAATTTCCAATATTTTTAATTTTCTTAGAAAATAAATTATTCGAAAATAAATATTTACGTAAAATCTAATTTTCAAGATTTTGAATTTTCTTAAAAATTAAATAAAACATAAATTATTATCTAAGAAAAAATTAAATTTAAGAATTTTAAATTTTATGGAAAAATGAATAAATCAGAAATAATTAATTTTTGGGGTAACAAAAATTTGTTAAGTGTTGAGTGGCGACTAGGAATAACAGACTATCTGTATGGCGACCTCATGCACAGTTGTGCGGCGTCTTTGCCTTAGTTTGATTCGTCTATGGCGACTGAGAGATAGGCAGTATAGTGCAAAGAAATAAAACTCAGGGCTGTAGCGACTTCTTTAAGGCGACCTCTGTTGTACAGGGTGCTTTTGTGCGTGTATGGGGGTGTATGTATAGCGACTACATGTCCTATGGCGACTAGTGGAACAGAAACACGCGTGCATTGACTTGAGGCACAGGCGCGTGTATACCACGATCTGCAACCAGGAGTTGTCGTTCACGCGTGAGACAATCCAACGAGCGTCACCATTCCTTTTCCTGCGCGTGTCGTTACTATCGGTACAGAATCTTATCTGCACGTGTACATCACCAACCAGTTGTCCATTTTCTGCGTGAATGCAATTGTTTTCCTTCTTGATTATTGATCTATTAGCTGTACTAGGCTTCCATTTCTTAGTAAATAAAAAACCAATCTGCCGTGACAATTTTCCGCGCATGTCTTAAACAAAGGTACTAATAAACTTAAACAACTCTCAACAAACAACAAGAAATGGCACCTAAACTTGGCAGCCAATTGAAAAAAAATCGGGAGAAGAAAGAAATTAAATTTAAAAAAATTATTTATTAAAATTTAAGTAATAAATTAATTTAGCTAAATTCATAAAATAAATTTAATTAAATTAAGTTCATACAATAAACTTATTTAAATTAAATTTATAAAATAAATTTACTAAATTAAATTTACAAAATAAATTTATGTAAATAAAAATTAATAAAATAAATTAATTTTAGGATCCTGATTTATGTATCAATCAGTCAGCTCTGATACCAATTGTTAGGTCCCGAATTATCATAGAAGGGGGGTTGAATACGATAATCACTAAATCAAAAATTCTTTCGAATCTTTAGCGGATAAAGATTTAGTGCTCGGTTAGTGGTTTCGTGTTCTTGAGAGGAATAGTGTTTGAAACGATAAAAACAAGAAACACAAGATATTCAGGAAAATATATATTCGTATATAAATCCTTGAGGGGTGTTGCAACACTCTGGTAATAAATTAACCGGCTACAATATAAGAACAATAAACTTCCTAGCTTCTAAAAGATTTACAAATCAAATCCTATAAAATGATCTAGCATTTTTTGTACTCGGATTTTATTATCGGGTAACGATTATAATACCCCTAAGAAAATACAAGAATTAAATCGGGCATTATAACGTTACTCCGGTGAGAAGTTAAACGGATATACAAAAAATTTGAGCTTCTCTGTAAATCAATGCTGCCATTTTCACTTCTCTTTTGGGAGAGAAGATGAACATAATTTTATCCAAAATGAATGGCTATATCTTCTGTTGCAATTGTGTAGACTTTATATCCAATAAGATTGTGTGGCTGAGGAGAGGCAATTATGTGGCGACCAAGTATATTGTTCTGTGGCGACCAAGAGATACAGGGTGTTTACTTTACACTCTATGGCGATCAAGGGAGCTTTTGTTTATTATTCTGCATGTGTGGCGACCAGGTGTTACTAGTACAAACAGGATTGATTTCTTTTTACTCTAACACCTTATGTGGCGACCTGTTATCACTGGTACATGTTTATGTACTCTCTTTATAAACCAAAAACTAAACAAACATTCGTTTGTTTATTTTTTATTCTTTTTCCTTTTTTTCTTTTTCTTGTTTTCTTTTCTTTTGTTTTGTTTTCTTTTTTTTTTCTTTTCTCTTTTTTTTTTGTTTTGTTTTCTTTCTTTTTTTTGTTTTCTTTTCTATTTTCTTTGTCTTTTTATTTTCTTTCTTTTTCTTTTCCTTTCCTTTTCTTTTCTTTTCATTTAAGTTTAAATTGTAACTAAATTAATTAATAAAATTAACTTATATATAACTTATATAAATAAACTAATTAAGATTTATAAAATAAACTTATTTAAAGTTTATAAAATAAATTATTTTAAGTTTATTAAATAAATTCTATTAAAGTCCACTAAATAAATTTATTTAATTTACCAATTAAACTTTGAGTTTCGCCAATCCCCTGAGTTGCTTAGCTGTATACCCCGCGCACCTCTTCTCGTACTTTAACACATAAATGTTCAATCCAAGTACGTTCCTCAACTTAACAATTCTTCTATAAATAATACTCAGATTCCTTTCACGAGCTGTTGACACCTGGTGCAACTGGTCTGGTTTACAGACGACTAACCCCGATTCAGGTCTTTGTATTATGGGCTTGATTAAATTGTTAAGCTAGCAACAACTTTATCGCTTCAGACACTGACTGTCAATAAACAACTGTATTTTCACTGGAATCCTTATGGTACTTTGGACAACGTCTTCATTAACCTATGTCTATACCCTGTCTTCAATTCTTCAGATTCCTATGCTTCGAACACTGCCTATCTTCAATCAATGCCAATACACTGAAATCTTCCAGTAGCACTTGTATACTGAATCTTCAATATTTTTGAAACCCTGAAAGTCTTTAACCTTTATTCTTCACTAAGGCATAATCATATTAATGAACTTATTTCAGTGACCTGTAGACAGACTTCAGGCTTTCTTCTAATCTTCTGATTCTTTGTATTTACCTTGTCTTCATTCTTCCTGATTTCTTGTGTAGACGTAGTATTATTAACCTGTCCTGTTCTAGTGTTGTTATCATGTTGAGTTATCACGTAGATGTTCATACAGCTATGCAGTCTCACCAACAGGGTGGAGCACTCCAATCATCCTCAAATTATCCTCTGTAACAAGAGCCTCAACGTCAAAATCTGTATCGGGGAGACGAAGTATTGCACGAGCTCTCTCCGCAGCCGTACCTTTCAACCTCATCACATTCATATCACCTGGTTGAAGGAGCGAGGAATGATGTCACAAAATAGGGAAAGGTAAAAGAACGTAAATGTAATAAGTGCGTAAAGCGTAAGATAAAAAGACTCACAAGGATCTCCATTGAAACTCGTGCGAACTGTCTCAATATCATACAAGTAGAAGACGGTGTCCTTAGCCCTTTTGTCATTGGTTTTTTTCCTCCTTCCGGAGAATCCTGGCAAGTCATGGCACAAATGGACAACCAAGTAGTAGAAACCCGTAACACCTCGGCGGAGACTAAATATGTAAGCAACCTCCCTCGCGGTAGGAGCGCCAAAGTCATGACGAGCATACAATAAAGTCAATGCCAACTTCCAACTATTGCGAAATAACTGAAGATGAGCTATGTTAGACCTCCAAGATAGAGCGAAAAAAAGATTGAAGAGACGCCTCGATACAAAGTTTAACCAAACCCAAGGAGGTGACCATCCAAGGTATCCTGAAGTTCTCCCCATAGTTAAAAAGATGGCATCTCATGAAAGATAACTTACGAGCCCGTATACCCTCCATCATATAATAGTCCAGGGCAAACCTAATCTGGGCATTCGATGCTTGCGATGTCGTACCAACACAAACCCGTCTACCATGAACCTTCTGGAGACTATCCATCTATTTTGGTGTAAGCTTCTCCTCCTGATCGCTCATCGAATACTAGTCCAACTCACACTTTTTTACCTTCGGGTGAAGATAAGGTATAGGAGACTCCGGAGCAGTAACAACGTACTCGGTAGTCGACGTAAAAAAGAACTCTGCCTCGTCTCTAAACACATCCTGAGTAGTAGGCTCATGCACAGGAGACATGTTCTCCTCATCAGAAACCACGGTCTTGCCTTTTCTCTTGCCATTTGCCTCTAAATCTAAAATGTTATCCTCAGACCAATCTTCCAAAATGGAATGACGACTCGGAGCATGCGGTCGAGAAAGAACGTCAGAAGTAGATGTCTAATGCTCAATAGCCATAGAAATCCCTCCTCGTCGAATCTCGTCTACCAAAGTCTCAGAAAGATGAAGCAAGGACGAAGAGGAGACGGTGACTGAAGAGGGGTGGTGGAAAGCCCCAACTTGCGGTTAAACTTCGCGAACATATAGAAATACGTAGGAAAATCTCCGTCCAGCTGCGATAAAAAAAAGAAAAAAATGTTAGGACGCGTCACAACACCAACAAAAAATAAAAGTATGTTTTGAAAGAGCTAAGAAACGCCCCAACAAAAGGACGAAAGACAAGTTTCAAGGAACCTCGGGCACCCCCGTGTTGCGCGAAGGGTCGCAACCCGAGAGCCGCAAAGCCATGGACGCATCGTGCTATGCGGAGATCGCGGCCTAAGAGACATTGAAGCCTCGGGTGCGCCCTGTAAAGGAAACGGAGGCCGCGACCCGAAAGCGTCAAGGCTCCGGGCGCGCCCCGCATATTGCGGAGGTCGCGATCGCGGCTTTGACGCGTCTCAGGCGCGCCCCATACGGGGAAAAGGGGATCGTGACCCGAGAGCCCCCATGGCATGCCTCGGGCGTGCCCCCTTGTATGTGGGTACATATTTTTTTAACCCAAATTTCAAGATGCAAGATACTAACACAATTGGAAGTCAAATTGGTGCATCTACAAGAATCAAGAAACTATGTATACAACCTATACATATATACACACACAAAATATGGCATAAATATGGAAAATCAAGAAGCTCAAATTTCTTACATCTAGTAGCATACATGGAAGGAATTGAAAAGAGAGACATGGAAGAGTACCTTGAAAGATGGAGGATGAGTGGGTTGAAGCTAAAACAAAGATGGAGCCAAAAATAAGTTAAATCCAAGCTTCTTGAGATTTTTGGAGGATATGGGTTTATACTCTTTGAATTGGGTATTTTGGAAGATGGGAGCTAAAAATAAAATGAAGGAGAAAGAAGGATTAAAAGGAAGTTTAAAATTTTTGAAATTGAACCCCCGAAATAGATTCTCGGGGGGTAGGGCGCTCCCCGTATGCCTTCGGAAGGGGAAGAAAGAATATTTTACAAAAAATATTTACGGAGGATGTTTACGGAAAATATTGAGAGATTTTGTGCAATCACTTGTCATGAAGACTCGGAAGAAGATTTTTACGACGAAGATACAGAAGAAAAAATTCATGAAAGGGAGTTTATTAGCAAAAGATGAAGTGAAGACATTGCAGATGATGAATGTCAAATTATTCACCACAGGACGAAGGAAGTAGATAAGATTTTCCACTTTGTTTTTAACAAACTAGAAAATTGGGGGGGTAGTTGTTATACCATAAAATCGTCATGGGTATTTTATCAGATATTTAATAAAATGGTTCAGATCACCGCCGGGGAAGAAGACTGACGAGCTCCGGAGAATGCGTCTCCGGAGCCTAGGGTGCCTTCTATAGGGCTCTCACTATATGGGGACTGCTTACGACGACTATTGATGATGAGAAGTGTTATTCCTAGAAGACTAACAATGAGATTTACAGAAGGGGGGTTGAATGTAAATCTCAAAACTTTTTCAAGTTTTGAGCAGTTTATAAAGTTGTGTGTTCAAGAAGAACAAGTGTGTGAATTGCTTTAAGCTAATACAGACAGATATATATTCAAGCACAAATGTAAAGAACACAACAGACCTTAAAAACTTTTCTGGTGGATTTGTTGTTCCACCAGAGATGGTATATTAGAAAATCTGTGTTCAACAATGTTGATCACAGCTGCATCCTAGTACAAACTAGATGAATTTTCTCTCAAGATATTTCTTAACAGCTCTGGAAAAAATCTCTCTAATTACTAGCTTCTTCTTGGTTCATATATATTACCAAGTGTACAAGTGAAAAACAATATAAAATTACAATAGTAAAATAAGTTCTTCACTTGCTTCTTTTCCTGTTCACTCAAGTACTTTGTTGACTATTGCAACTTTGTACAAAAGAAGAACGGCTGCTTTTTCTGTTGATCCTGAAATTCGGCTACCACATCTCAGTTTTCTCTGTCAACCCACGTGCCTCTGCTTGTAGGTACAACTACCACTTATCAACGGCTGATTAGCAGAACATCCGTTGAAGCTTTCATCCGTTGATGACTTCATCCGTTGAAGGATGTTATCCGTTGAAGCTTTCATCCGTTGATGCTCTCATCCGTTGAAGGATGTTATCCGTTGAAGCTTTAGAGACATCCGTTGAAGCTTAGCTTCTCATCCGTTGAAGGTCTTTTAAGTCATCCGTTGATACCACTTCATTTATACAAAATTACAAGGCATGAAATATTTACAATTGGCCTTCCTATCTGCATATCATCTAGTAGTCAACATGACTCATAGTTTCTCTCAACTTCTAAGAATTACAATTTTAAATACAGAGACTGAAATATGCTACAATACTAGACTTATTTCTAAGTAAAGCTACACCATCAACGGATAGCCAAAGTGGTCTTATCCGTTGAGGCTACAGACACTAAATTTCTACTTAAGTGTTTTGTTAAACATATCATCAAACTAATGCACATATATTCCTAACAATCTCCCCCTATTTATGTCTATAAGAACTGTAGGCATAAATTCAGGGTTAACTTGATGATAACAAAACACTTAACAAATATTTGAATTGAAACTAAGTAGAAATATAAAAAGTGCTGCAAAAGTGTATGTACTAGGAGGTAATTGAAGATTTACAGTATTTCCAAGGGTGCTCCTCTAGCCTGAGCAAAACATCATTTTCTTCTTTGTTCCCTGGTTTTCTTTCCTAGCCCTTTGTCATTTCCCTCAATTTGGAGTTGGAGTTTTCTGAAGAATTCAGCTTCATCTTCATCACTGATATCCAACTTAGATTGCATTTCCTTGAGAGTTTCATTGCTGGCAATCTTGAGTTGGTCTTCAAGTCTGAAAAATCTTCTGACTCCTTTGTCATCTCTAAATTCCATCAACCAATGAGGTGATTTGTGAATTTTAGTTCCCCTTTCTTGTATGAGTAAGGTTCTGGGCAAAGCATTTGGTTCCCTCCAAGTCTTCCTTATGTTGGCAATCTTGTTGAGAATTTCAGTCTTGGCTGTTCTGGTAAAGCCAGAATCCTTTTTGATGGCTGAAAAGACTCTGATCAAGGTAGAGTAGCCTTCATTTAGAATCCTGTGGAGAGGCCATGTTCTTTCCCCAGCTCCTTTATATCTGAACACTAATCTTTCTGGTAACTGTCTGTAGGCAGCTATTCCCCTTACATCCTCCAGCTCATCCAGATAGAGTTCAATGTCTGAAATTTCTTTTATGTCACAGATGTGAACATAATCATCTTTAGAAATGGGTGACTTAGGTTTAGGTTTTTGTTTTTGAGTGAATTTCTTAGAGGTTGTGGGAGGTGTAGATTTTGGTTTTCTTTTCTGTTTCTTTGGTGGTGGAAGAGTGGTTAGAAAGGTAGGCAATGTGATGTTGTCCCAATCAATAGGTTCCTCTTTTGGAATGATTGGTTCACCATGGATATTTATAGAGGGATCAGTAACAAAAGGTTCAGGTATGGAAGGTAGTGGTTTAGATGTAGATTTGGTATCTTCAGGGTTATCTTCACTCCTTCTGTGTGCCTTGGCCTTTCTTCTGTTTCCCTTCTGCCATTCCTCTCTTTCCTCCATATTTTCACCAAATATGCTCCCAAGAACCTCATCTAAGTTAGCAATCTTTTCTTCACCCCTGACTTCAATTCCTTTCATTTCTTCAACTTGGCTTGACTTTAGCTGTTTTTCAAGCTTTGCTTGTGCTCTTTTGTCAGCCTTTAATTGCTTGGCTTCTTCTTTCTTAGCTATTGAGAATTTGGGATGTCCTTGCATCACACATATGCTCTTTCCCTCTCTAATGATAATAGCTCTATTTCTCCTTACAGCCTCATCCATGGACTTTTTGAGATAGGCAATACTCCTGCCTAAGATCTTGTTCTCATCATCTTTTGAAGGAGGAAAGTCCACTTCTTTTAAAGGATTCTTTGTTGAGTCCTTATTGGATCTTTCATTGGGCTTGAGGATTATAGCTTGTAGCTCTTTGGAAGAAGCTTCTCCATCCTTAAGACTCCCTACTGGCATGAGCTCCATGTTGATTGGTTCAATCTTTGTGCTAAATTTCACAGATGTTGATTTATTTTGTGTAGAACCAAACACCAATTGCAACCTTTCATCAATTCTCCTCCATTGTTCTTTCATTTGTATTTCAGCTGCTGCTAGCTGAATCAAATCAATTCCATCAGATTTTCCCTTGATTTGAATGATTGGAGAGGTAGTGATGGCAGGAACTAGCACTTTAGATATCTGAATCTTTGTAGAGGGCTCTCCTTCCCCTTCCCTTTTATTCTCCCCCTTTTTGTTATCATCAAGGAGAGGGGTCAAGCCTTGTGCTTTTGCCAGCTGCATTAGGAGATTGGTTTGAGATTGTTGGTTGAGAAGAAGGGTGGCCACAGAATCTTCAATTCCTTGAACTCTGTTTTCCAACTTGGCCAGCCTTTGTTCAGTAACTGATTCCTTTTTCAATCTCGAAACCAAGTCCTGCAAAGTACCATAGGGCATGACTGAATCCAATTTTTCTGAAGTGAAGGATTTCAAGTCAGCAATATCTTTCCTGAGATCATTTAGACTCATATCTTGCTTTACTTTCTGCAACTTCATGAGATGCAGTGAGTCCAGGTGAGCTTGGAGGATAGCCTTGATATTTGCATTTGAAGTGTTCTGAATGGCCTGTTGAATAGTGATGATTTGTTTGACCAGGTGGACATTGAATTCACCTGTTCTATGCTCCTTAGTCAGGGCCCATTCAGGTAGATTAGGAATGGAACTAGGGTCTTCATCTCCCCCTATGTTCATGCTTCCATCAGAAGAAATAGAGTCATCATCATCAGAATTTACTCCAAATTCCTCAGATGGCTCACCAGCTGTAGAAGGCATCCTGTTAATAGCAGCTTTATCCCTTTGAAGAGATTCTGTTGAGTGCACTAGATGTAGTGTCCTCTCTGCCTCCTCATTGCCCTGAGCAGCCAACAGTTGATAGGCTGTCACAGGATGAGTAAAAGTGTCAGCATCCAAGGAAATGTTATCAATTACAGCTTTGTAATGTTGCTGAAATTGTCTTTCCTTTTCAGCATCATCCACAATCATTGACTCATGAGCAATGGCTGGTTCCACCCTTGTATCAACTGTACCTGCTTTTCTCTCTTTTTCTCTATGTTCTTGCATCAGGGGCTCCCCCTGGCTCACACATCTCACTCCCTCACCTTCACCTTCTAAGGTGGTACTCCACTCACTGACTTTTGCCATGCTGGAAGAAATAGCATGCATTTTTGTGCTCTCAATCTCTCCTTTTGCCTGGGAGCAACCCAGCCTCTCACTCAAATTTTCACTCCCTGCCCTCAATCCTAAAAGTGATTGCACAGTATTCATGTCTTCTACACTTGGAATCATTTCAGTTATTTGTGTAGAGACTATCAACGGATGTGGAATATCCGTTGAAGTTGAAACTGTTGTTATCAACGGATAACTGCTGTTAAGCTTATCCGTTGAAGAGCAACCACTTGTCAACGGATGAGTGATATCCATTGAAGAAGGAAAAGAAGATGAAATTGAAAGTGATATAACTGTTGAATCTGTATAGATTGATTTGATATGTGTTGATACAGATCCTTCAATTATATCTGAAAGAATTTGCGGGTGATCCAACAAATCATCTAAAAGATGATGATCACCTGTATTTGAGTGGGGCTTCTCCCTGAGTTGTAAAGAGGGAGAATCAGGAATTGATGGGAATAGCATATCCACATCCAGAGATGGTGAAGAAGTATTTGGTGATTGATGTGTAGTTATTGTGAGAGAATGGGGCTGTGACTCCACATTTATTGGAGTCACATCAAACTGAGTTTGAGAAGGCACAGAGACAGATGGATGTTTCTGTGCAGTGTGTGCACCCTGTGTAGAAGATTGGGTTCTAGCCTTCTTTCTTCTAATAAAGGCTTTTGTAGGTGAGTGTTTGGCTTTAGTGTCCCTCCCTCTTTTGTTCTGTGTTCCTGGATGGGAACTCTTTTCAATAGTAACATCCTTTTGGGAGGATGCTACTAGGGATTTGCTAGAGACCTTTTCAACCACCACAGCTTTTTGAGAAACTGGGGCTTGGCTAGCTTGGGAAGCACTCAACTCTCCTTCCTTATCCTGGGGGTTTCTTTGATGTTCACCCCTCCCCTCACCACTCACACCCTGATCACTTCCCTCAGGGTTAATGGTTGTTGTTACAACTGTTGTCTTTTGAGAAACAACAGAGGTGGTTTTCTTTGTCTTGGATTTTGAAAGTTTGGATTTGGTGACCTTGGTAGAAATCTGTTGGGGCATTGACACAGATTTCATGGCCACACTAGAAGATAAAGAAATAGAGGGGTTGGAAGAAGTAGGAGTTGTAGAAGCAATTACCTCACCTACCTGGGGTGCATTCATGATTGGTAAATATACCAATTGCACACTGCTGTTAAGATCCATTCTCTTCAAGTCTGCAAGAACTCTTTTCTCTTGTGCCCAGCACTTGAGTTTATTATTCTCATTGATTATGACTAAACCTTCAGCAACATGGTTAGCCAATAACATAAAGAATCTAGCATAATAGATGTTATTAGGTCTATTAGCTTTGTTACCTAATCTAGTACCTAATTCTAGCATCACATAGTTGCTAAAGTTAAAGTACCTATCAGAAACAAGCATATAGAACATGTTAACAAGAGATGAAGTTATGGCATCAAAATTACTAATTTTCCCAGAGAAAACCTTTATGAAGGCATCCCCAAGAAAACTCCATTCTTTCCTAAGGCCTTTTCGTCTAATACCCCCTAAATTAGCAGAGTTAAGAGAGTAACCTATGGAATCTAACATGCTGGATACATCACTATCAGTGTGTGGTGTCATGGCATTGTTCTCAGGTAATTTAAAACATGCTTGTAAGTCATCACAGTTTATACAGTGATTTTTACCTTTGAGAGTGAAGGAGATAGTCATATCCATGGAGTTGAACTCAGCAGTTGTCCAAATCTCCTCAACTACTTCACAGAAAATCGTTGGGGCTTCCAGCATTGCATAGCTAAGTTTACAGTTTTTGATGAAGTCCATCATTTTGTGATAATCTGAGTGGGCTTCATTCTTCTCTACCAGAGCTATGAAATTATTCTTCTCGTAGATGAACCCAGATTGAGACATAATCTTCACGACTGGTGCCATTGTTGTGAGTAGAAATTGCAGAGAATAACTTGAGGGTTTTGCAGAGAGAAAATGGTAAATGCTTGAAATTCTAAGAAAGCGTAAAGTAATAATGAACAATCAGAAGGGCTTATATGCTTTCAAAAAAAAAAAAAATAAATAAATAAAGGATTAATCAATAAATGGGTGTTAGTGAATTTCAGCCGTTTAAGAATAAACTGTAAGTATTCTAATAACTACCTTTAAAACCAATACATACAGATGTATGTATGGTATCAACGGTTAAGAAAATAGAATCAACGGCTGTGAAACACCTCAAACGTCTGATGTGACATTTCAACGGATAATGTAAATTGTCATCCGTTGAAAGGTACTTCAGCTTTATCCGTTGACGGATAAAAGTTCCAGAGATATACTTGTCTTTCAACGGATAATGAATATCCGTTGATAGAGCAATTTTGACTTTCAACGGATAGGGAACATCCGTTGATGGAATAAACTTTGTTAAAAGTCAAATTTGTTCTAGCAACTAATATATTTCAGGCTCCACATCAAATTGCAAAGAAGACATGAATTTTAAGAGTAATTAAGCATACCTAGCTCACTTACCAATCTTGTGAATGTTGATTCATCAAGTGGCTTGGTAAATATGTCAGCAATTTGTTGTTCACTTGGAACAAAATGTAGTTCTACTGTACCATTCATGACATGCTCCCTGATGAAGTGGTACTTAATATCAATGTGCTTGGTCCTTGAGTGCTGCACAGGATTCTCTGTTATGGCTATGGCACTTGTGTTGTCACAAAAGATAGGTATTCTATCAACATGAAGTCCATAATCAAGGAGTTGATTCCTCATCCATAACATTTGAGAACAGCAACTTCCAGCAGCAATGTATTCAGCCTCAGCTGTAGAAGTAGAGACTGAATTTTGCTTTTTGCTAAACCATGATACAAGCTTGTTTCCCAGGAATTGACAGGAGCCTGTTGTACTTTTCCTGTCTATTTTGCAACCTGCATAGTCTGCATCTGAATAACCAATTAGATCAAAGCCAGATTCTCTAGGATACCAAATTCCTAAATTTGGTGTACCCTTGAGATATCTGAAAATTCTCTTGATAGCAATTAAGTGAGACTCCCTAGGATCAGCTTGAAATCTCGCACACAGACATGTAGCAAACATTATATCTGGTCTGCTAGCAGTTAAATATAAAAGTGAACCAACCATGCCTCTATAACTTGTAATGTCCACAGACCTTTCAGTCTTATTTAATTCAAGTTTGGTGGCAGTGGCCATGGGAGTTTTTGCAGATGAACATTCCATTAAGTCAAACTTCTTTAAAAGATCATGAATATATTTAGTTTGACTAATGAAAATTCCATTACTAACTTGTTTAATTTGTAAACCAAGAAAATAGGTTAGTTCTCCCATTAGGCTCATTTCATAATTACTTTGCATTAGCTTAGCAAACTTCTTACAAAGATTATTATCTTTAGAACCAAATATTATGTCATCTACATAAATTTGAACAAGTATACTAGAGCCATTAACATTTCTAAAGAAGAGAGTTTTATCAACAGTACCTCTAGTGAAGTGATTCTCCAAAAGAAATTTTGATAATGTTTCATACCAGGCTCTAGGTGCTTGCTTCAGTCCATAGAGTGCTTTCAACAGATAATACACATAGTCTGGAAAATTTGGATCTTCAAATCCTGGAGGTTGACTTACATAGACTTCTTCCTCTAATTTCCCATTTAGAAATGCACTCTTGACATCCATTTGATAGACTTTGAAATTGGCATGGGCTGCATAGGCTAGAAAGATTCTGATAGCTTCAAGTCTTGCAACAGGAGCATATGTCTCATCAAAATCTATTCCCTCTTGCTGAGAATAGCCTTTAGCAACCAATCTGGCTTTATTCCTTATGATAATGCCATTTTCATCCATCTTATTTCTGAATACCCATTTTGTATCAATAGGACTCTTGTTCTTTGGTTTGGGTACCAGCTTCCAAACTTGGTTTCTCTCAAATTGGTTTAGCTCTTCCTGCATAGCTAATATCCAATCTGGATCCAATAAGGCTTCTTCCACTTTCTTAGGTTCCTCCTGAGATAGAAAACTACTATACAGACATTCATCTTGAGTAGCTCTTCTTGTTTGCACTTTAGATGATGCATCACCAATGATCAGTTCAAAGGGATGATTCTTGGTCCATTTCCTTTGAGGTGGAAGATGAGCTCTAGATGAGGTGATCTCAGTATTGTCATGATGTGAGATGGAGTTTTGATTAGTTGAAACTCCCCCTGAGTTGTTGGTCCTTTGCAGGGAACTTGGAGTTCCATCAATTAATGATGTAAATTGATTATCAGTTGATGAGCTATGATCAACGGATGTTTCATTAAGTACTTCAACGGATGATGCACAATGTCTTTCAACGGATGCTGAATTTTGTGCATTATCCAGGAGCAAATTTTGTATTCCTTTTGAAGTGTCGTCTCCATCAATCTCTTCTTCACTATCATCACAATATATTTCAATATTGTCAAATTTGAGTCTCTCATAATGTTCCTCATCTGTTAGTCCATCAATCTTTTTATCATCAAACACAACATGCACAGATTCCATAACAATGTTGGTTCTTAGATTGTAGACCCTATAAGATTTTCCAGCTGAATAACCAACAAATATTCCTTCATCAGCCTTTGCATCAAACTTCCCTTTATGGTCAGATTGATTCCTTAGTATAAAACATTTACATCCAAAGACATGAAGAAAGTTTAGAGTTGGTTTTCTTTTCTTGAACAACTGATAAGGAGTCATGCCTTTAGCTTGATTGATCAGAGAAATATTTTGAGTGAAACAGGCACAATTAACAGCTTCAGCCCAAAAATATGTTGGTAACTTTGATTCTTCAAGCATTGTTCTAGCAGCCTCAATTAAAGATCTGTTCTTTCTTTCAACTACCCCATTTTGCTGAGGTGTTCTTGGAGCTGAGAACTCATGCATGATTCCATTTTCTTCACAGAACAGCCTTAATGTCAAATTCTTGAATTCAGTTCCATTGTCACTCCTGATGTTTCTTACTTTTAAGTCAGGATTATTATTGACTTGCCTGATGTGATTGATAATGATTTCACTTGCTTCATCCTTTGATCCAAGAAAACAGACCCATGTGAACTTTGAGAAATCATCTACAATCACTAAACAATATCTTTTTCTTGCTATTGACAATACATTGACTGGTCCAAACAAATCCATATGTAACAGCTGTAATGGTTCATCAATTGTTGTTTCAAGCTTCTTCTGAAATGATGCTTTCCTTTGTTTGCCTTTCTGACAAGCATCACACAGACCATCCCTTGAGAATTCAACAAGAGGAATTCCTCTTACTAAGTCCTTTTTGACTAGATCATTCATTGTCTTGAAATTCAAATGGGATAGCTTCTTGTGCCATAGCCAACTCTCAACTGAACTTGCTTTGCTGAAAAGACAAGTAATAGATTCTGCATCTGTAGAGTTGAAGTCAGCTAAGTACACATTTCCTTTTCTAACTCCAGTTAGAACCACTTTGTTGTCTTTCTTACTAGTAACAACACAGGCTTCAGAATTGAAGGAAACTGTATTCCCTCTATCACATAGTTGACTGATACTCAGTAAGTTGTGCTTGAGACCATCAACTAATGCAACTTCTTCAATGATGACATTCCTTGTTGAAATCAAGCCATATCCCATAGTAAACCCTTTGCTGTCATCTCCAAAGGTTATGCTGGGGCCAGCTCTCTCTTTAAACTCTGTGAGCAGGGAGAAATCTCCAGTCATGTGTCTTGAACAGCCACTGTCCAAGTACCATAGATTTCTTCTATTTTCCTGCACACCACAAAATCAATCAATTTGATTTTGGTACCCAAGTTTCCTTGGGTCCATTCTTGTTAGCCTTTCTCCTAGACTTCATTCCTCCTGCATCTTTAGACTTAGGTGAGTTTGAGTCAACCTTGGTCTTAGATGTGGTTGGTTGAGGTGTAGGGTTAGTCACAACATTATCCAGCACATTTATAGTATTATTAGGCATGGATTGTGCATACATGTTATTCCACATTGGCATATTGTATGGCAATTGAGGCATACTGAATGCAGCAAGATAAGAATTGTTAAAATATGGCATGTTTGCAAAATGTGCATAAGGATTTTGTTGAGACATAACAGGCAGAGCATGTAGAGGTGATACAGACATGTTAGGCATGGAAGAGGGTACAGTTATGGGAGATTTCTTAATAGATTTACAGTTAGCAGATAGATGATTAACACTACTACAATGCACACAGCTTTTTCTAGGAGCATACTTGTCAGGTGTGTAATTGTTATGTTTGTTAACTCCTACCTTCCCATTTCTGTTGGATTTCCTTTTGGATTCCTTTTTATCCTCAACCATCTTGAGCCTATTGTTTAACTGTTCTAAGGTCATGTGCCCTACATTCACCTTTCTGACATCTTTGGATGTGCTTGCTCCTTCTTTGACAAAGTTCTTTGAAGTTGAACCAAACTTTTTGTTGAGTTTCTTTAGATTTTCTCTTTTAGAAACATCTGCCTGTTTTAATTGAGGAACCTTCAACGGATGTTCCTTTTCTTCCTTCAACGGATAACTTTCATCATCCGTTGATTCCACATCCGTTGACAGTCCATCAATTAATTCCAGTTTCTTTTTATTTTTATCCCAGGCAGTTTCACAGAATGATTCAATTCCTTGGACTTTGGCAATTTGAGCACTTACATCCCTAGATGTTTTCCAGGCTTTAATCACCTCTTGCTCTTTCTCTAATTGATTGGAAAGTATTTCTACTTTCTTAATAGATTCAGCTAGTTCATTTTCAACAGATACACAATGCAGCTTAGTCTTTTCTAGGTCAATTAACTTATCTTCTAACACAGCATTTCTATTACTTAAAAACAGATTGTTCTCTTTAATCCTACTATTTTCTTTAGCAAGAGATTTAAGAGATACACGCAAATGATACAGTTCAGTAGACATGTCATTAAAAGCATCATTGCACTCTTCTTTAGTAAGCTGTGTTATATCAGTAGTAATTACCTGGTTGCTTGATGAACTAACTTCATTCTCCTCAGAATCAGCCATGAGAGCCAAGTTAACATATTCCATGTCTTCATCCTCTTCTTCTCCATCAGCTGCCCAGTCTCTTTCTTGAGTAATGAAAGCCCTTTCCTTCTGTTTGAGCAGATCAAAATATTTCTTTTTGTAATCTACTTGTTCAAATTTCTTCTTTTCAGAGGTTGGCTTTCTGCACTCACTTGCAAAGTGTCCACTCATACCACAATTAAAACACTTGAACTTGGATTTGTCCACCATGTTCTTATGGGGTTTAGTGGCTCTAGTGTTTTTCCTGAACTTCATCTTTGCAAATCTCCTGGACAGAAATGCAAGATGCTCATCAATACCATCAGAGTCATCTTGACTGGAGTTGTCTTCATTTTCAGCAACTTGCCCTTTACCCTTGTCTGATTCTGGATTTCTTACACCATCTTTGGAGCTTGATGTAGATCTCACAGTTTCTTTTCTGCATTCTTTCTCATTTTCAGCTACCAATGCAACTGAACCTCCTTTCTTTCTCCCCCTCTCCAATACCTCATCCTGTTCCAACTCTAGTTCATAAGTCTTCAAGATTCCATATAATCTTTCAAGAGTAAAGTCCTTATAATCTTGAGAGTTTCTTAAGGAAACAGTCATGGGTTTCCATTCCTTTGGTAAGGATCTCAAAAATTTAAGATTTGAATCCTTCACCTGGTACACTCTACCATACAGCTTCAGTCCATTCAACAGTTTTTGGAATCTATTGAATGTGTCATTTAAAGATTCATTTTCTTCAAAATGAAAGTGCTCATACTGTTGAATGAGAAGCTGCATTTTGTTCTCTCTTACTTGTTCTGTACCTTCACACAGCAGCTGAACTGTGTCCCAAACCTCTTTGGCAGTTGAACAATTTATCACATTATCAAACATATCCTTGTCAAGACCATTAAACAAAATGTTCATAGCCTTCTTATCCTTGTGGACTTCTTCTGTGTCTTCCATTGTCCATTCTGCTCTGGGTTTTGGAATGGATTGACCAACAGCAATTGTGGCCGTAGCAACTGTGGCTACTTTGTGGGGAATGTGAGGACCATTCTCAATGCAGTTTACATAACCTTCATCTTGGGAGAGTAGATGAAGGTGCATCTTCACCTTCCAGTGGTGATAACTGTCTTTGTCAAGAACTGGGATCTTCACTCCAATATCCTTCTTACTCATCTTTGTTAGATTCCAAGATCTTTAAACTCTTTGTGTGTCAAGAGCCTGCTCTGATACCAATTGTTATTCCTAGAAGACTAACAATGAGATTTACAGAAGGGGGGTTGAATGTAAATCTCAAAACTTTTTCAAGTTTTGAGCAGTTTATAAAGTTGTGTGTTCAAGAAGAACAAGTGTGTGAATTGCTTTAAGCTAATACAGACAGATATATATTCAAGCACAAATGTAAAGAACACAACAGACCTTAAAAACTTTTCTGGTGGATTTGTTGTTCCACCAGAGATGGTATATTAGAAAATCTGTGTTCAACAATGTTGATCACAGCTGCATCCTAGTACAAACTAGATGAATTTTCTCTCAAGATATTTCTTAACAGCTCTGGAAAAAATCTCTCTAATTACTAGCTTCTTCTTGGTTCATATATATTACCAAGTGTACAAGTGAAAAACAATATAAAATTACAATAGTAAAATAAGTTCTTCACTTGCTTCTTTTCCTGTTCACTCAAGTACTTTGTTGACTATTGCAACTTTGTACAAAAGAAGAACGGCTGCTTTTTCTGTTGATCCTGAAATTCGGCTACCACATCTCAGTTTTCTCTGTCAACCCACGTGCCTCTGCTTGTAGGTACAACTACCACTTATCAACGGCTGATTAGCAGAACATCCGTTGAAGCTTTCATCCGTTGATGACTTCATCCGTTGAAGGATGTTATCCGTTGAAGCTTTCATCCGTTGATGCTCTCATCCGTTGAAGGATGTTATCCGTTGAAGCTTTAGAGACATCCGTTGAAGCTTAGCTTCTCATCCGTTGAAGGTCTTTTAAGTCATCCGTTGATACCACTTCATTTATACAAAATTACAAGGCATGAAATATTTACAATTGGCCTTCCTATCTGCATATCATCTAGTAGTCAACATGACTCATAGTTTCTCTCAACTTCTAAGAATTACAATTTTAAATACAGAGACTGAAATATGCTACAATACTAGACTTATTTCTAAGTAAAGCTACACCATCAACGGATAGCCAAAGTGGTCTTATCCGTTGAGGCTACAGACACTAAATTTCTACTTAAGTGTTTTGTTAAACATATCATCAAACTAATGCACATATATTCCTAACAAGAAGTTATGACGGTGATCAATGAAGTTGTGTATAAAGGTTTACGATGACCATTACGATGGAAGATTAAAACGACCACAGTGGAGGAAGTGCGCGATGACCGCTAAAACGACGGTACCACGACGGTCGCTATAATAGAAGACTACGACGATGAACAAGTATTGATAAGGAGCCTATAGAGGATGATCTTAAGTCAAGGGATAAGGAATGAAATGATCAAGAAATGAAGGAAGACCCGAGCTCCGGGGAATTTCCCCGGACCCCGATAGGGCGCGCCCCGTGCTATATGGTCGCACAGGGTGGCCACTCTGTAATACAAGTAAGGTGACAAGGAAGAATTAGAGATCAGGTTACTCCCACAACTAAACTGGGAAGTAAACAAAGCATAAAAATCGTACAAGAAAGGAAGCGGAGCCCCTGGGGGACCTCTTCATGCTTAGGGCGTGCCCTAGGCATGAGGGAGGACTCCGGAGGACTCCAACCCTTCACAGGGCAGTCTCCATGAAGGAAAAGGGCCATCCGGGAGCCCTTCATCACGAAAAACATGTCGAAGGCATCAATATGTAGTCTTGCGGGTTATCCTCGAAGGGGAACGGTCATAAACATCTAATGTATGCTTTGAGAGCCCTGTCTCCATATTCGGCGGGTTGTCCTCGATGAGAAACTCTGGGGTTATCGTGCACTTTGTACTTTAATGATTGTGATCACTTGCCTTATAGTCTGGTGGGTTACCCTCATCAGGGGCAACAATGCGCTTTGCCATTTGCGGTAAGTCATGGTTATACATTTGGTTATGATCGACGGAATTAGCGGTAGTGGATGGGGATATCCTTCGGCCGGGGAGTTTCCTTATCCGTGAGTTCCCGTAGTCGTAACTGAGCCTTGGGCTTTTGTGACTAGACCACATCGTCGGGAACTTCTAAGGCAAATCAATGTTCGAGTTATAATAGGAAGTTGGTTCGACAACTCCTATTTGGCCACAGAATGAGAAGCCAAGTCCATATAGGTTTCTTGTTCCTCAAGAACTACGTTCGGCTTGATCCTCTATAAACGGAGCTATGTAGGGACATTATTCGGGCACGTGTTGGAGAGATCTAAGAAGGAAAATATAAACTCTAGCAATCTCAGCAGTTTCTTAAGCACAAATCAATGAACTTCGGTAATTTCTCCGATCACCGACCACCGCAGCAGATCTTGATTCTGGTCGCGAACCTCAAATCTTTATTAACCAAATTACTCCATTAAAACCTATTAAAATATAAACCTATAAAACAAAATTGGAAAAATATTGTTACAAGTATCTCTTCAGAGACCGTTGAAATGCATGTAAAAAGAAATGGTTCACCCAAAATGGGACGGATGTAGTAATATTGTAAGGGTCTAAGGGATTCTCTTTGACTTGCAAAGCTAGTTTCGATAATAATTATCATAATTATGAGGGTTAGGACTTAGGTTTGCAAAAGTACATCAATAAAGAGGTAACCTTATTAATTTTTCCTTGCATAGTTGTAGTTAAATCATTTCTTTGTATGGAAAGTACTGAGAGACGACTGCAATTAGTGGCCTAGTTTAAGAGGACGAAGAAAGTTTATCAACAGGAGTTAGAATTAATTTAGCCTCTCTACTCTGCGACAAAGTAATTTCATAATGTGTATATAGTCCTATTTTTAGTTTAATATCTACACTTTAATACGATGAAAAGATTTCCAAAGCAGCCAGTTTTATTAATGTCAATTTAAGTATTATTTCCGTACTTGTTTGAATTGATAAGGCGTTCAAACATTTTAATTATCACTTCTGCATAATATTTAATAATGCTCATTATATAGTATGCTTAACCATGCAGGTTAGAGCAATGAAAAAATGATGCAGTGTTAGGTCCCAATGTGTTTGTAGAAGGGGGGTTGAATACAAACAATACCGAATAATCGAATTTAGTGCGGAATAAAAAATTGAAACAAAATTCAAGTTAAATAAAAATATTATTAAACTTGAAAGGTGTTACAACAACGGTATCGATTACAAGGGATTAATCTCAAATTAATTATCTCAAATCTAGAATAAATTCGACATGAACTTTTTCTATTTTTGCAATAAAAAGATTCAAATGCTAAACGCAATTTGAGATTAAGTTCTAGGGATTTTGATCCGCTAGATAGTTACACAAGAACAAGAGAATGATTTCTAGTTGTTTGGATTTAACTTTAAAACTACAAATTGTGATCTTGAAATATGCAGATGAAAAGATGAAATATTGCTTCTGCTTCTTTTTCTTTTTGTTCTTGAATAAGTGTGTTTTGTATTTTTTTTTCTTGAATGTCTGTTGATGCTTCTGTCTTTATAATTCAATCAACATAATCACTTGAACTGGAATGACAATCGGTTGAAATAGCAAGACAATCTGCTGAATCAGTAGAACTTTCGGTATGACAATCAGTTTAAGCTAGTATGACTTTCGGCAAGACTATTTGTTGAACTAGCAAGACTATCTCCTTCCAGTAGAACTTTCGGTGAGACAATTGAAATGACTTGGCATGACAATCGGTATGACAATCCAGATTGTCATGCTAGTTAATTTCAATTGTCTTGCTGAATTAAAACTGATTTTAATCCAATTAAAATTCTGAAAATTCTTAATATTAATTCAGAATTAATTAATCAATTAATTCAATTAATCAATAAATTAATCTTTGCAGATATAATTTATTTTCTTAATTAAATTATATGACTTAATTAATTAATAGAGAATTAATACTAATCTTGAGCAGCAACCACTCTTCTGAAAATCACTGAGAATTATGAATCAATTCCACCACTTCAATGTTGACACTCGATGTACTGTATGGTTCATGAGTGACTAACTTCCGTGACGTTTCTTCATGTCTTGACTTTGACACTTTGATTTTCTTCAGATTAAATCCTTGTAATTCTCTGATACCCTGACGAGATCTCTGTCACTTGATTAAATCCACAATCTTGATTTGTATCACTGAGGGTTGATCAATTTCTTGAACTTCTTCTAGTGAAGTAATTTCTCAAGTCTGTAGATGAACCTTGTTTCTGAATCCTTTGACAGATGTTACTTTGTGAGATCTCTTTGACGGTAGATCCACTATTTACTTATTAAATTCTTATTTGATTTGAGTTAAATCCTCGAATATACAAATAGGCTATGACATATGCCTTACATGCAGGAAAGAATCAAACAATGCCTCTCAATTTAAGGGATGGGCTGGGAGTAGATGACTTTTATGACCTAAATGTTAGTTTCTGAACATGCACATTATATTTGTATGATCAAAGGCAAATTTATTTTCAGTTTGTCAGAGTATTACCAGCTAATTAAATATCCTGTTTTTATAGGTGTGGCGAGAATCAATTGAAGATATATTCGGGACTGTAGTTCTTATTTTCTCCCTAGACAACATCGTCATCTCTTCCGTTCAGACAGACATTAAAATACCAAACGTACTTTTATCGATCTTGGTTGCTATTATTGTCACAATCCTACTTTTGGCTATTCATCTAGTCTCCGGTGGCCATATGAACTCAATAGTCACTTTCTCAGTTGCGTTAGTTGGTATAATCTTGATGTCTCGTGATGCCATTTACATTGTGGCACAATGCATTGGAGTTGTACTAGGTGCAGTCAAAGTTATTGTCAGCGATATTATTAAAAATTCATTTTCCCTCAAAGGATGTACTGTTATAGTAATCACCCCAGGCCAGATGGGCCCGTTACCATTGGGTTGGGGACAGAACAGGCTTTCTAGCTTGAGGTCATATGTAGTTTTATTTTCCTAGTTGCCTCAATTTGGATGGCCTACAATAAACGCTAGAAAAAGGAACTGAACTAAATCTTGGAATTTTCATAATTGGTACCGTGTTAGGCCTCCTTATTTTTATTTCAACTAGAAACGGCCCAGAAGGGTTATGCTAGCGCTGGAATGAATCCAGCAAAGTGTTTGGGGCCGGCGCTTGTTAGAGGATACCACCTCTGGAATAGTCACTGGATATATTGGGTTGGCCCTGCTATTAGTTGTGTGGCATTTTATATCAACACGAAGATTATTTCGGGTGAGCATTCTGAACCTACCGATTTGCGAAGACGTGATTTTTACAAGAGTAAGATGCAAAATGCCAAATTTGGACAATAGTTTTGAAAATGGTGCCATTCATATATATGTAACTTGACAATAACAAAATGTGTGCCTGAAGTTGACAAAAAACATGCATTTTGTGCACAATTGTTAACTCTTTTTAATACGTTAATGAATGGTTGTTTTGGAATGTAACAAGTAAAATATGAATTTGAAAATATGGGAGGGCGTATATTCGTTCGGGTACACATCTTACATTTCAAAAATGGACTTTTACTAACGGTATTAAAAGAAGTTAATTATACACAAAATGCACAATTTTTATATTTTCATGTACAAAAATTTCACAATTTGTAAATTTCGGATAAATATCTCACATTTTACTCATTTTGTAATGTTTTGTAAGCTTCATGAGAGTTCAGGTTGAATTTAATTGTGTTTTGAACATGATGTCTTCAACTATTCCACATCTTCGATTGTTAAAGATTTTAAAGGATTCTACTCGAAAATTATAATAAAATATCATCAAAATCTTCTTTTTAAATTACCTTTGAACCCTATTAGATATTGATATCATGTTCATAATAATATGATGATAAAGTGATAAAGTCGTCACACTATGCTGCAAAATTTTATAAGATCGCACACGGCGAAAAACGGTTTTTACGGTGAAAAATTATTATGTGCTTCTAAAAATTCTAGAATAATTGTATTTTAAACCTTTTTAAGGATGTGAGCGAGTAACCAATAAAAACAAGTTATAAGTGAATAAACTTGCGTAAAAACCCGTGCGAAGCACGGGCCTTTATATATATGTACTACATATATATATATATATATTATCATATTATCTCGAACGAACTTGTACCTATAAAGAAATAATTTTTTAATATGTAAAATGATTGTTTTAACTTTATTTATATTCGCATAGCAATTACAGAATAAAGAATAATAATTTTTTTATAAATTTGATTACATCTCATACATTTAAATAAATGAAAATGTGATGAGATAAAGTTTATCACTGAATTGTCTTACTTCTTTTTCTTTTCAAACATTCCGTTAAAGTTTTATTAGGTAATTTAAGTGGTGAGAGTTTACTTTTTATAGTAAGGTTAAAGTTTTATTAGGTAATTTAAGTGGTGAGAGTTTACTTTTTGTAGTAAGGTTCGATCATCGCTCAACACGCGAATTTTGAGATTAGATACTTATTATAAGGTATATAAGACTAATTACTAAACAAATCAAAATTAGGTTATTATAACAAAAATATTTGAAGTTTGTTTGTAGAGATATGCATCGTGTCACTTCGGGGTCGGGAAATATTATCACCGCCCCTAACCCTGAACGGGGATTCTTTTGCTCTCCGATCCCCGCCCGAACGGGAATTTCCACGAAATTCGGGAAATAATTAAAAATAATAATCTTGTAATTTTAATAAGTTTTTATGATTAAAAATAATCTAATAATTCTTATTATATAAAAATACTAATAATATCTCAATTTTTTAACATCAAAATCATATTAAAATTGAATTCTAATACAAAGAAATGACACATTAAAAATTAAAAACATATATTATACTACATTGTAAAAATTTGGTTAAGAAAAGTATAGATTATTTAGAATATACTAATAGTATAAATCCTATTATATATATACACACACATACACACATATTTACACACACATGTCGGGCTCGAGGAGACACTAATCTTAAACTCCGCCTCAATCCCTGAAATATTTATAAAACTTGCCTCGTTCCCCGGCCCCTAAGAATTCCCTAAATCCTCGACATGAACGGGTCACTATTCGACTAATCCAAATCGTAATTCAAAAACTCGATCGTCATAGCCAATATATAGACCGAGTACATATATTCGAACATATTCTCGAGCTGATTTTTCATTAGTCGAATAAAACCCGCTTTTGAGTCTAGTTCGGATTAAACTCGGTCCTACTCGGATTAAAAATTAAAAAATAAATGATAAAAATAAAATTGAACCATTATAGTTATTTAATTATTTAAGAGTATTACAAAATTTACTCATTCACCTCACTATGTAATCTATATATGCCAGATTTTATAAAAAAGGTTAAAAATTTTCACCCCCGTAATGAATTATAATTAATATTTTTTCCGTTATCTAGGAGATGTATACAATAATGATAATAATAAGAGTAATACATATTTTTCTAGTTTGTTTGATCTTTAAAGTAATATGTAATTTTTATATTATACATATTTATACTAATAAATTAGTTTTAAAAGTTTTCTTTTTCTATTTCTGGATCACACTTTTCACAATTTTAAATATATTTATTTTTTTTATCCGGGTACTCATTCCAAGTATTCCCGAATTAAACTGAATACTCTTGATTTGGCAAACTCATTAAGTCAAACTTAATTAAACTTAATTATAATTTTTAAAAAACAAATTCAAATAAAGTAAAAAAGAAATATTTAATATTATAAAAAAATATAAATTATGATAATTAACAAAATAATTTATATAAATGTGTGTGTTTGCTTAAATAACATAGTAACATAAATAATATAAGCCAACATTTTATTTACACAAAAGTTAAAGTTATAAAAAGAGAATTTGATTAAAAAGAGAGAATATGGTTTATCAAAAAAAAATTCAAAGTGAATAAAAAACTATGTAGCACATGTGGTAGCGACATGAAATTTGTAAATAGGAAGTGTGGGGTTTGATTTCTAAATACAAAAATAGTACATAATTTTTACAGTAATTTTTTAATTTATAATTTTCAAAATAAAAGGAGATTCCTATTGAATACAAAAATAGTACATAATTTTTACAATAATTTTGTAAGAATGGTATTTTTTAAAATTTTCAAAATAAAAGGGTGAAATCGTAATTTTACGGTCATTAAAATAGCTCTTTTTACCCTGTGTTGCCATTTAATATATAAATAAAATAAATATAAGTAATATAAGTAATAGATAGATAGATAAATAATAGATAGATAATAGATTACATGTGATGTTATATAGGTAGATACTAATAAAGAACACATTTGAGTAATTGATAAATTTTTGAACAGCCTAATGAAAATGAACTCAATCATGTAGTTTTCCATTTTGTAATGGGTTAAATATCAAAGTGGTCACCGAAGTGGAGGTGATGTATCACTTCGTTCACTGATCTTAATGGGGTATCATTTCAATCATTAAAGTCACAATAAATATCAATCAAGTACCTCCAAATTTTAGTTCAAAGAGTAAAAATATTATTTATAGAGTTTTACACATTGTTCTTGAATGCTACCACAACCAAGTAAAAAGTTATGACTTCTAGTATTTATGACAATATATTTAGATTTTATCAATTTTGTTTACTATTTATTTTTAATTAAAACAAAAATAATAATTATATAATAAAAAATAAATAGTAAATAAACTTTATAAAATCTAAATATATTATCATAAATACTAGAAGTCATAACCTCTTACTTGGTTACGGTAGTATTCAAAAATAATGTGTCAAACTCTATAAATAATATTTTTACTCCTTGAACTAAAATTTGGAGGTACTTGATTGATATTTATTGTGACTTTAGTGATTGAAATGATACCCGTTAAGATCTATGAGTGAAGTGATATATGACCTCCACTTTAGTGACCACTTTGATATTTAACCCATTTTGTAATCCACTTGAAAGCTAAATCAAACCCCAACGAGTACATCCAATGCACGCCTTCTGTCTTTCACCGGAAAAATGGCCTAACGAAGGAAATATCTTTGAGAGTTCGTACTAAAATCTAAGTTATTACAGAAAAATTCTTTCCAAAATCTCATATTAAACCAGTTATTAGAAAAAGATCTTTTACATGATCTTATATTAGCATTCTAACAAACCCCCCACCTAAAAGCGGGTCTATTGGTCACAGACACCCATATTTGGGATATTAATATGTCTTTAATGTTCATCATAAATAAATTATGAGAATGTCCAGGCGTCATCGAGTCGAACCAGAGCCTGACCTTTGATATGATATGTCAGAGAAAGGTCGTAGTATTCTAATATAAACATTGTGTAAAAAAGCAAGCTAAATTAATTTATACCGAGGAGTAGTAAGTTAAGCAGCTCAGTATCTAACCAGTCAACATAATGACCAATATTTTTCGTTTAACATAATTATACAGACAGCCCTTGTTATTTCCAGTATTTCAAGTCATGTAAAAGACTAGAGATGCCAATGACAAGGAACCTGTTAATTAGCAACATGTGAATTAAGAAGACGGCTGTAACAGTGTAGAGGCAGAGGTCAATGGCTCATGCACAACTGAGTTTGTAGATACGGAAACCGGATTTCCCTCTAGCTGCAGCATTATGCTCCCCAGTACTTCTACCACTAGTTTCTTGAACTCTTCCTCTTTAATAATCTTCCCATCTTCTGCATCCATCATCTTTAGGGCGTCTGCGACAATCGTGTCCATCTGCACATAGGCATTGGATTTAAATTTGTCACTTTATTATCAATTATATGCAGAGTTAATTGCAAGCCGCAAAACCCATTACAGTGATTTTAAACAGATGAAATGAAGATTTGTAGACCTTTTTGCTCTACTTTATCCACTGAAATACATTTTCAACCTATTTAGTCTTGATTTTGAATACAATCAACCCTGAAAGCTCATGTTTGTACAATAATCAATCTACTAAGAAAATCATTAGGGTTTCATGTGTTGATCTTATATTAAGAGGTTTGGCACGTATTTAGCCTCCGTATAGTTATAGTTATGTAGATTTTAAACACAATGCTGAGAGATAATCAATAACCTCGCAAGCTAGTGAATTTGAGGTTTATTTTCAGAGATTGTAAAATAACCTGATCAATTGCACCTATTGGTGGCAAACCAGCAGATGGAGCCAGGACGTCGAGTACAACACGAAGATATTCTTTTGATATTTTCCCACTCCGATCCTTTGGAACAGATTTCATTGCTGAATCAAGTATCTAATAAACAAATCAATGTTAAGTAAGGATCGATGCAACTCATTTAAATGGAGCATAATTTATACAACCTTTAGAGTTAGCTAGGAACAAAAATTGAAGTTCTAGATTTATTGAATGTGACTTAATTGATTGTTCAATTGCAAGGATTTGGTGTCTGGTTTTAAGCACATAAATGAGAAGACAGCTAAAAACTAACCTTGTCTAGTTCAAATTTATTAGATAACAGTCTCTTAATGCCACTTCCATCGAATGTGCTCTCGCTGTGAGCAACAATCACCGGTTGTTCCCTTAGATGCAGAGCCACACTCTCCGCTACCCTCTTAAACTCTACCAGAAAGGTTTCCTGACTAACAATTGGCTCACCATTAACAGGACAGTTTTGCAGAACTGGATCAAGTACATTACTTATAACCTGCAGCAGGAAAGTCACCAAAAAAGAAGAAACACATGAATCAGTAAACTATAATTAATTGCTGATTCTGCCTACGGGAATCTTGTGCTTGTATATCTGTGCAGTTTTTCTCCAGGACTTGCATATATAAGAAAGTCTCTTTAGAGGTACAATTAGTACTGCGAAAGTCCATCCGAATAGTTTGTGGAAATCGAGATTGAACACATATTTAAGTAAGTTACTAAGTGCATATACATAAGGGCATATACTTACCCAAGAGTCTGAAGCAGGAGGCATCCCTTGTTCAACTTTAAGTTTCTCAAACGCCTTTACAATATGTTCATGCACTGATAGTTCAGGAGAAGCTATCTCAGAAAAAATGCAAATCATCTCCGGTTCATAACTAGGGTTCTTAACAAACTCAAGCAAATCCTCTCCATCTATCCGTAATATTACAATTGGATCACGCTTCAAACCAGTAGCCATGCCTAGAAAAATATCTGATAAGACTTCTTTAAACACAGGTTTGCTTACATTTTCTTCATTTCCATGAGTGAATTCCTTTAGAACCTGAAACATATAAACATGTGAATACAAACAGACTTGAACAAAAATTTCGATACTGTGATAAAAATTTGGAGTGTGGACGACAAAAATCAAACTACTATCTGAACTTACTGTCTGACAAAAACTGCTATGTGTATGTAAATGATCAAGTTTATTTTACGTGTGACGAATAATAAAGAATGAAAAAGATGTGGATTATATGTATCTGCTGATAGGCACATATGGGACTTTAGTAGGAGGTTATTTGTATAAAACTTGTGTTATATAAATGCAAAATGAATATTTACTAGTATGTCACATATTACGGGATAGAAACTAGATTACATTGTTGGGGGGTGACCTTATCTCATTTCTTATGGTTTAATACTTCTAATCTGAATTTGAGTGGCTATTGTTTAATTATCCTGGTGAGTTTGATAGATAGATTTTCTAACCATGAACTTACTTTCAGTGATCCATATTTTCTTATCTCATAGGCCCTACACACTTCTCATCTGTCTCCTGAAACTTACCTAACTCTTATGGACACCAAATTAAGCACATACACATTTCCATCTTCACTTATACATGATGCATAACAAGACTAAAACTTACTAATTACGCTCCCCCTTCACATATTTATACACGTACACTGACTACGTTTTCTCAACAATAGTAATGATTTTCAGGTTGCATTATGAATTTTATCCTATCAACCAGGCAGTGTTGGAGTCGAAACCAGGTTTGTAAAGTAGTCAGGGCTAAATTATCATAAAGATGAGATATTTATAATTCTAGTAATACATCTCATCGTAATTTTTGCATTTTTATTGAAGCTCAAATTTGAAGCTCATTTCTACGGATACACTCCCCCAGTTAATCATATTCACTGAATTGTGACCAAAATATTTATGGTGGTCAGGTGGTTTTTGAAATTGCAAATTAGTTTCAGCTAACAAGTGAGAATAAGTACCATAATCTTGAAATACTGCATACATCAAACGCGTCAAAAATTATTTCCCATGAGTATTCATATTTAAAGTGATTACTTGAACAAAGAGGTGTATCTCAAAAAATGGTGATATTAGGGGCATGAGATGTTTTCAAGGTAGAGGAGAAAATATACATTTTGCAGATGTCATGTACATGCTTATCACCTCCGGTGGTCCACCATGTCATACTCAAGTTTCACATTCTTATCTTCTACTATGATAATGTTGGTAACAAATTATGTACTACAATATTTTAACCACATATAGAATTGGAATTGTGTAAAAAGAAAAAATAGTTGGAGCTTTCCCAGAATAATAATTAGTCTATTTACAATGTTCCACGTATCCAGAGATCTTCTATCAAGAAGATAAAGGCAGGTCGGCAGGAATGAAGAAAAGTATTACTCGTAAAACTAAAAGAATCATATCAATAAGATAAAGTCCCAAAGCATCTTCTAGAGAATAACATGTCTATGCAATACATATTTTATGATATATATTTGTAGCACAACAAATAAAAAGTACTACGTCTCGTCTATGATCTTCAACTCTTTTGCACTTTTGCACATATAATATACTCCTATCTTAAAGGATTTGTTTTAGTGTGTGCTTATGGGCAGTACTAAAATTTATGAATTTGATCAAATGCTTTGAAAAAGAACATGATATATGACCGGATAATTGTGAGAAACAAAAAAGCAAGGTTATTACAGTGATTGAAAATTACAAATCTGATTTGGTTTTAGACTCATGTCATGACAAGAAACAAGTCGGTTCCTCGTGTAGAATTATATCCTAAAGGAATGGTCCAACACTAAAAATAGACACATTTCTCGGTATTATTGCCGGTGGGGTTTATGTAAGTAAATTGACGAGCTATTCCCATGGCCCTGCCTACATTTCACATACAGTAGAACTGTCCCCCCATGCCCAAAGCCCTATACATAATCTCTGCATGTTTGGTTATAAAATTAGGCATCGTTGAATAATGAAATTTCAATTCATAAAAATGAGATTTTAATATACAGTACCTCGGAATAAATATGATCAGAATTAGGAGAAGAGCCCTGTGCAGGCAAACCAAGAGCAGCACCAAGATCAGCAACAGCAGGTTGTAACTCCTTCAAAGAGAGCTTACCATCACAATCTGCATCAAGTTCCTCAAACTTATGATCCACATAATTACTAAACACTTTATCATTCTCAACCAACTCTATTATATCTGAACCGTCCATCACTTGTTCACTTTTCTTCATCCCTTCCATCATTCAATTCACCAGCATGCAATACTTCCCTTTTTCTCTTTATTTACTGTTCTAACCTCCTCCTCTACTCCTTTTATTTATTATGTTTTCCACCTTTTTTATGTATCCCGTGAAATTTATAGCTAAGCTTGAAACTAACACTATTTATAAGTGTTTGTTTATATAGGATAGATGGTCATTTTTGTGTTGTGTTTGGGCCACATAAAGGAGATGTGTGGTTAGGACACGTGGGGCGGTGTAAAGAGGCTAGTAAAAAAAGGGCAGGAAATATAATAATGTGAAACACGTACTACAATTAATTAGTCTGGTCGGCCCGTAAGTCAGTGACGCGGATGAACATTAACAATATTTAGTCGTCAGCTTAGAAAAATATGCAATCTTATTTACGCAGAGAAGAATACAAAAAATTATATTTATTGAAAAAAAATTCTGAATAAAAATATAAAATACTGAATTTTAATTTAAAAAATTAAATTTGAAAAAAGCATATAAAAATTCCTTTTTTATACCTTAAAATACGTGTCAAAATTAAAGTGATTCTTATTTTGAGAATGGGTAAATAATATAATACATCTATATTTATTTGATGAGATTATAATTCCAAAATAATAATCCAAAAATAAGTAGTCCTGCATTATTATTCATATGAATTAAAAAATCATATAAGATATTTATTTGAAAGGATTAAATTTTAGAATTGTACTATAATCATTTTTTATCATATATTTGTTTTGAGAGATAATCATTGAAATTTAAATATAATCTTTTAAATTATTCAATGCTATATTTATTTTACATGGGATAAGCGGATTATATTTCTTTAAAAAATGACTTGTTGAAAAAAATAAAACAATATTTTCTCCCACTAAATATCAGATGAGATTATAATGTTATTATCTACTCCAACAGAATAAACATCAGATATGATAATTTAAAGAATTATGATCTTAAATGACCCTTCACTAATTTTTTATAAAATAAATATGGGATTAAAAAAATTAAACGATTATAATCATATCTCATACTTTAAAACATGAAACAGATGGCACTAACACCCGGCTTATTTCGTCAATTTTATAGTTATTTAAGAAACTTGAACTTTCACGGAATTAAGTTACAACTAGAGGTTTCTTGATAAATAAAATATTTATTTTTGTTTTGTTAGTACTCCTATGTAATTAGATATTATATAGCTAATTTTGATAAGTAATTAATGATTTTTGGTAAATAATAAATAATTTTATACTTACACTACAAGAAAACAAGGCTAAATACAACCGCGTAAATACAACTGAAGTCAAATTCAACTGAAAACGGTTGAAAATAAAGGTGCGGCTAAATACGACCGAAATTGGTTGTATAAAAGTCCGGTAGTATTTAGCGCGGTCGAATTTAGTAACAAATTCGACCGCTGGTGGTTGAATTTAGCCGTGCTCGTAAATTCGACCGAATGTCGGTTGAACTTACCCTTGCTATAAAAATGGAGGGAATTTTCCCGCCTATTGAAATATTGGGCACTCCTAAATACAACCAATTTCGGTCTAATTTAGCCATTCCCGCATTTTTTCTAATTTCGGCGCCAAAAGAGGTGGAATTTTCCCGGTTTGTTGTAAAGTACACACTCCTAAATACGACCGAAAGTGGCAGAAAATTAAATACGACCGGCTGGAGTGGAAAATTAAATACGACTGATGTTTGTTGAAAATGTCAGTTGTATTTAGCCGTTTCCTATTTTATTCTGGATTCGGTCGAATTTAGTAGCTCTAAATGCGACCGTTTTTCGTTGTATTTAGCCGCTTCCTTTTTTCTTCCGAAACCGGTTGAATTTAGTAGCTCCATTTTGGCAACCCTACTGTCCCTTTCTCTTACCAGCCGCAATCATCCATTTCCTTCCCCATCTTCTCCCCTTTTCCACCCAATTTACATTCATGTGATCATTCTTAATCAGCAAGTAAGTATAATTATCTATTTTCATTTATTGTTGTGTTTGTATCTTTTCTTTGATATAATTGCATTACTTTTATACATATAACTTGAATTTGTTGATAAATATTAATTATTATTTACTAATTTTTCCAATAGGATGATAAATAGTGTAAAATGTTGATATTGTTAGTGGTTAATAATTATATGTATGTGCGCATTTGTAGATGTCATCCGATCGTAGTTGGATTGGTCGTAACCGCTTTAATGAGTCAAAATATTTAACGGAAGAATATAAAGCCGGTGTGGGTAGATTCATTGAATTTGCTATAGAACATAGCGAAAAAGAAGATAACGGTCTTATAAAATGTCCGTACCGAGATTGTGGAAATAAGTACTTTAAGAAGCCTAGTACCGTGAAAAATGATTTGTATCGATATGGTATCATGCAATGGTATACTACATGGGATTGTCATGGGGAGAAAAATATATCACAAGTCGAGGTTGGAACGAGTTCTGGATATTGAGACGATGATATGTATGATGCACATGATGAGGATGATTTTGATGATTGCGAGGATTTTGAGGAATAACCAAATAAAACGGCAAAACAATTTTACAAGATGGTGAATACCGCTTCTGAACCAATTTATCCAAACAATGCCAATTATACAACATTGGAGTTCTCAATGAAGTTGCTTGAGTGGAAAAATAAGCATAATTGCAGTAACAATGGCTTTGATGACTTACTTCATCTCATTGGATTAGTACTACCCGATGATCATAAATTGCCCGAAAAGTACTACAACATGCGGAAGATGATTAAAGGATTGCATATGGAATATGAGAAAATTGATGCTTGCGAGAATGATTGCATGTTATTTTACAAAGAGCATAGTGGCAAGACAAAGTGTGATATATACAATGGAGACAGATACCAGAAACAGAAAGATCCTAAAAAACAGAAGATTCCACGAAAAATCTTGCATTACTTTCCTATTACCATGAGATTGCAGCGTTTATTCATGGCCGAGACTACTGCAAAAGCTATGAGATGGCACCATGATAGAATTGCAGTTGAAGGTGAATTAAGTCACCCAACGGATGAAGATGAATGGAAACAATTTGATCAAAGATTTCAAAGATTTTCAAATGAGATTCGAAATGTAAGACTCGGGCGTAAGTTGATCCTATGGAGCATTTTCCACTACATTTAGCAACCGAGTGTAAGTTGGGTGGGCCGGCTAATGGGCGTTGGATGTATTTTATTGAAAGATATTTGCACAACTTGAAATTAAAAGTAGGAAACAAAACTCGAGCGGAGGGTTCAATGGCACAACGCTATATCGAGGAGGAATGTGTACACTTTTGCACGTTGTATTTTGATTCCAAAAAAGGAATAATGCGTAATAAATTACGAAGAAATGAGGCCCTTGAATGTTTCATGATGACAATTTGTTAGAAGTGTACACATATCCAACACATCCTAGTCTACGGACTAAAGATAAAATGTTGAGTGGTGATGAATATGAACTAGTGGCATACTATGTTCTTATTAATTCTCCGGAGGTTGCAAAGTACTTGCAGTAAGATATTTTTAGTATTACTTTTGCATTTAATTTAGTTTACAATATAAATTTTGATTGTTTTAATTTGAATATATGTAGTGGATTCCAAAAGTTGGTAGAACGACAATACCCACATTTTAATGATGCGGAAAAGGAAAAATTTCAAAAAGAACAATTCAGATATTAGTTCGAAAGAAGGGTATGCATTTCATTTTATAAATGGATTAAATATCGATATGGTCACTTAACTCAAGCCCATGTATCAAAAAACACGCTCTAGTTATCGGGGCCTCACTTGCATCACTCTAGTTGACGATAATGCAAGGGACGTTAGTCAGAGCCGTTGACCTGACGGGAATCGTTTAAATTTTAACGGAACACACATCAGTTCAGACGTAGCACCATGTGGCATATTACGTGGCGTACAACTAAGCTGAATTAAATTATAACACGGGTAAAACATAAAAAAACGGTTTAATAAATTCATATCGGGGCATTTGGAGCAAATTAGGGTTCCAGAGGCGATTTGGGCGAAAAAACCCTAAAATGCGAATCGTTCAATTGATTGGGAGATTCTGCATACATTGTGAAGAGTGCTTTTGTTTGTCTTCAATTAGAGGTATATTCGAAAAACCCACCTATTATTGAGAAGAAAAAGTGTCGATTTTGTGTATATGTATGTTGATGTGTTTAGATTAATGTAATTTATACTTTTTGTATGTATTTACAGCATGCCTACTACTGTGTACCTTCACCATCACGGTGATTTTACACCACCTCCTAATATTAAGTATGTTGGTGGAAGAACAGAGGTTATAAAAGATTTTGATTGTGATACTATGTCATTTCGTGATCTTGAAGAATTTGCTGAAAAATATTCATATGATGTTAATGCTTTGTTCTATTTCAAGTGTGATGGTTTTCATTTGAAGAATGGTACTAGGTTGGTTTATGATGATAAATCTGTTCTTGATTTGGTAGAAATACATAAGCCTTATGGCAGAATAGACTTGTATGTAGATCATTTTGAGCTTGATGAACTAATTGATGTACCAAACACTCCAAAACAAAATCCAAGTAAGACTGGCCCCCCTGTAGATAAAATGTTGGAAATTGAAACAGTTAGGGGAAATAATCAGAGTGAGCCAGATAATGAGAGTGATGGTGTCTACTTGAGTGATGATTCAGAGGACCCTGATGATCCAGACTTTAAAAACATGACTGACAGTGAAGATTCTGAAGAAGAGAGCTTAGTTCCCGATGATTGTGTGAGTGATGAGGAAGAACAAGTTATAAAGCAAAATGCTAAGAAATTTAAGGATAGTATGTATAGTGCTATGAATATACCCACCAAGTCCCCTAGTGAGGAGTCTGGGTTTGATTCTCAAATTATGAGGTCCCTCTCTTCTTCAAGTGAGGATGAGAATGCTAAGATTGGTTATGTAGGTCCACCTAATCCAAAAAGAAGGTAAAAGTTGAGAAGCAAGAGAAGTATTGGTGGTGTTCCAAGATGGGAGGTTGGTCAAAAATTTGTTAACATGGCAGAGTTTAGGGACCAAGTGAGAACATATGGAGTTAGTGAAAGAAGAGCTGTGCAGTTTATAACTAATGATGCACGTAGGTGTCAAGTAAGTTGTGAGGCTAAGTGCCCCTTCTACATATGGTGTAGCAGGGACAAGGATGGTCATGCTTGCACAATTAAAACACTGGTGGACACACACTTGTGCACTAAGCCATACAATAACAAAATGGCAAATGTTCAGTACTTAGTGGAGGTATTTGGGGACAGAATTAGGAAAAATCCACAATGGAGTTGTAAGGAGATGGCAGAAACTATCAAGAATGAATTGGAGATTGAGGTCCCTAGAATTAAGATTCTCAGGTTAAGGAAAGCTGCACTTGAAGGAGTTGCAGAGAGTCTTAAGCAGTATTACTCTAGGGTTAGGGACTTTGGCCATGAGGTTTTGCTAAGTAACCCCAAAAACACTGTGAAGATTTCAACTACAAGGCTTAATCCAGATGACCCTGTCAAATTTAAGAGAATATATGTGTGTTATTTTGCATTGAAGGTTGGATGGAAGGAAGGGTGTAGACCAGTTAGTGGTTTAGATGGTTGTTTTCTCAAAACAGTCACTGGTGGGCAGCTACTAGCAGCTGTAGGGAGAGATGGGAACAATCAAATGTTCCCAATATGTTATGCTGTTGTAGAATCAGAAAATACAGATTCATGGAGATGGTTCATTGATTTGATGAGTGATGACTTAGAGTTGAATGAGGGCAGGGGCTTGACTATTATCAGTGACCAGCAAAAAGGGCTTGAAAATGCTGTGAAGGAGCTTCTACCTAGGGGAGAACACAGATTTTGCACAAGGCATCTGTGTTCCAATTTCACAAAAAGGTAAAACTCACCATTTTTTTATTTTTATTTTTTTACTTTGTGATATTTTGTATAACTGACCATTTGATATTTTGTGCAGGTTCCCTAGCTCTTTGTTGAAGAGGATTTTTTGGAATATTGTTTGGGCTACACACAAGGTGGCATATACCAGATCAATGAAAGAATTGGAGAAGCACTCAAAGGCTGCTTATGCACATTTATCTAAACTGGATCCCAAACAGTGGTGTAAGGCATTTTTTTCCACCCATTCCTTGGTTGATAACACAGACAACAACATGTCAGAGAGTTTCAATTCATGGATAATCAATGAAAGGTAAATTGAAATTTAATATGTATTTCATGCATTCTGTTTTGTATTTTACCATCTGTTTCATGCATTTTATTATGTATAATATAGGTTTATGCCATTGTTAACTATGTTACAAGAAATACACTACAAGTTGATGACAAGAATGAGGCAAAAAAGGGATGACATGATGAAATCTGACCTTCAGATTTGTCCTAAAATTAAAAAATATTTGGACATCTTGATCACTGAGTCAAGGAAGTGGTCTGCTGCATGGGATGGACATAAAAAGTTTCAAGTTAAGTTAGGCACAAGATCAGTGACAGTGGACCTGGATGCAAGAAGCTGTGATTGTAGGATGTTTGACTTAACTGGCATTCCTTGCCATCATGCCATTGCAGCAATTCATTCAAGGAGGCACCAACCTGTGGACTATGTTTCAGAGTACTATAAGAGGGAAAAATACTTGGCAACATATCAATACTCACTTGAAGCTATGAAGGGGGAGGAATACTGGGACTTTCATACTACTGAGGAGTTGTTGCCTCCAGACATACCTAAAAAGCTTAGAGGAAGGCCTAAGAAGTTGAGAAGGAGAGAGGCATGGGAAGGAGGGTCAAGGAGTCAAGCAACACCATCTGAAGGTGTTGTCTTACAAAGGTATTCCAACAAAAGGGTGATGCATTGCAGCAACTGCAGACAAGAGGGCCATAGAGTATCAAAATGCCCAGGGAAAGATGAAGCTAAGGACACAGCTGGAAACAATGAAACTGCAGAAAATGAAAAGCAAAAATCTGCCAGTAAAAGGAAGCCCACAAACACTACTCCAAAAAAGAAAGCAACCAAGGAACTAAAAAGACAGAAACTCACTGTGAGAAGGCCAGTGAAAAGGATTAAAATCAATGAACCACAAACACAATCTTCACAAACTGGGAAGAGCAAGGTCAAGGAAGCATCTTATACTGGTAAAGGCAAGGCACTAGCACCAGAATCTGAATCAGAAAATGAATCGGATCACAGTGAGCATGAGGTGTGGAGACTATTTGAAGATGATTATTTTGGGCATGAAGATGAACAAGGAAAAACATTGGTAGAGGAAAAAGAGATAGATGAACCATTGGTAGCAGATGAACTAAAAGATGATGAGCCATTAGCATTTTTCAAAAAAGTTCCAAGGAAGAAAATGCCATTGGTGAAGGGTCAAAATGCAGATGAATGGAAGCAAAGTGGCAAAGACTATGTAGATTTTAGTGACAAACTAAGGGGGACTGTAGGCACTAAGGCTGTTTTCATGCCTACACCAGGCCTAATTCCTTTCAATCCTCCAAGGGGCACACCACCAGTATCAACTGCCCCAGTCAGACCTGGAACCAGCAACAGCTCAGCCAGAAATGCACAACAAAGCAGCAGCAGCACTAGAAGGATGATGGGGAATCCTCCACCTCAGCAAAACCCTCCACCACCACCTCCTCCTCCCAGCAACAGGTATGGACTCAGATTGAGTACTGAGCTCAAAAGGTTGAGTGGATTCAAGAACACTCCAGAAGATCCAATTAATCTAGCTGACTGACTTATCTATCTAATGATTATGAAGGATCTATTTCCAGACTTCTAAATATGTACTGTTAAGTTCCTCTCCAAGACTTATGTATTTTGTTTTTTGGTATTGTAAGACTTATCTATTTACCAACTGATTGTAAGACAGGGTATCACTTTTGCTATTTGGTATTGATGGTTAAATGCAGTTGAATGAATTTGTTTATGTTATTCCCAGTGGACTAACAATGAGATTTACAGAAGGGGGGTTGAATGTAAATCTCAAAACTTTTTCAAGTTTTGAGCAGTTTGTAAGGCTAAGTGTTTGAGTGATCAAATGTGTGTGAATTGCTTGGAGCTGATGCAGACAGATATATATATTCAAACACAAATGTAATGAACACAAAGAACTTAAAAACTTTTCTGGTGGATTTGTTGTTCCACCAGAGATGTGTTATTTCAGAAAATCTGTGATTCAAAATTAAATCACAGCTGCTTCCTAGTACAAACTAGATGATTTTCTCTCTTGATATTTCTAAACAGCTCAGGGAAAATTCACCTCTAATTACTAGCTACTACTTGGTTTATATATCACCAAGTTTACAAGTGAAGATAAAGATAAAGTACAATAAGAAAATAGTTCTCCACTTGTTTCTATTCCATTTTTATCCAGTGTAATATGGAATTATCTGTTGACTTTCCATTTTGAACCAGACTAAAAACGGCTGCTTTTTCTGCTGTTCCTGAAATAGGCTACCACATCTCTGTCAATCCATGTGCCTCTGTCAGCTTTGTTAACTGTCACTATCAACTGCTATGAGACTGAGCATCCGTTGAAGCTTTCATCCGTTGATGGCTTTATCCGTTGATGCTCTAGCAGTTGAAGCTTTATCCGTTGAAGCACTTATCCGTTGATGGATATTATCCGTTGAAGCATTAGAGACATCCGTTGAAGCTTTGTTTCTTATCCGTTGAAGGTCTTCAATATCTGTTGACACTTCTTCACTTATATAAAATTACAAGGCATGAAATATTTACAATTAGCCCTCCTATTTGTACATCCATTAGTAGTCAACATGACTGATTATTTCCTAACAACATCTAAGAATTACAGCTTGAAACTAGAGAGTGAAATGTGCTACAATACCAAACTTATTGCTAAGTAAGGCTACTCCTTCAACGGATAGCCAAGATGGTCTTATCCGTTGAGGCTACAAACACTAGATTTCTACTTAAGTATTTTGCTTAACTTATCATCAAACTAATACACATATTCCTAACAATCTCCCCCTATTTATGTCTACTAGAACTGTAGGCATAAATTTGGGTTTAGCTTGATGATAACAAAACACTTAACAAATATATAAACTGTAATAAAGCAGAAATTCAAAAGTGCTACAAAAGTGTATATGCTGAGATGAAATTGAAGAAATACATTATTTCCAAGGGTGCTCCTTTAGCCTGAGCAAATTACTTTCTTTTCCTTTGATCCCTGGTTTTCTTTCCTAGCCTCCTGTCATTTTCCTCTATTTGAAGTTTTAGTTGTCTGTAGAATTCAGCTTCATCTTCTTCATTGATATCTAACTTAGACTGCATATCCTTGAGAGTTTCATTACTGGCAATCTTTAGTTGATCTTCAATTCTGAAAAATCTTCTGACTCCTTTGTTGTCTCTGAACTTTATCAACCAATGAGGTGATTTGTGAATTGTAATACCTCTCTCTTGAATGAGTAAAGTTCTAGGCAAGGCATTGGGCTCCCTCCAAGTTTTCCTTATGTTGGCAATCTTGTTGAGAATCTCAGTCCTGGCAGTCCTGGTAAAGCCAAAATCCTTTTGTATGGCTGAGTAGACTCTAATCAAGGTAGAGTAGCCTTCATTCAGAATTCTGTGAAGAGGCCATGTTCTTTCCCCAGCTCCTTTGTATTTGAACACTAGTCTTTCTGGTAGCTGTCTGTAGGCAGCTATTTCCCTTACATCCTCCAGCTCATCCAGATATAGTTCAATGTCTGAAAATTCTTTTATGTCACAGATGTGAACATAATCATCTTTAGAGGTTTGAGGTTTAGGCTTAGGCTTCTGTGTGAATTTGATTGAGGCTTTAGAGGGTGTTGATTTGATTCTTCTTTTCTGCTTCTTTGATGGTGTAAAAGAGGTTAGGAAGGTGGGCAATTTGATGGTGTCCCAATCAATTGGTTCCTTCTTAGGAATGATTGGTTCACCATAAATGTTTATGAAGGGGTCATGCACAATGGGTTCAGGAATAGAGGGTAGTGGTTTGGATATTGATTGGTTTTCTTCAGTCTCAGCTACCATCTTTCTCTTTGCATTGACCTTCTTTCTATTCCCTTTCTGCCATTCTTCCTTACTTCTTTCCTCCATCTCAGTACCAACCATGTCCCCCATAGCTCTATCTTCACCTTTGTCTTCAATTTCTTTCTGTTCTTCAGCCTGACTTAACTTTAGCTGTTTTTCAAGCTTTGTTTGTGCTCTTTTGTTAGCCTTTAGCTGTTTGGCTTCTTCCTTCAACCTCTTGGTTTCTTCCCTCTTGGCTATTGAGAATTTGGGATATCCTTGCATCACATAGATGCTCTTTCCCTCTCTAAAGATAACATCCATGTTCCTCCTTACAGCCTCATCCATGTTCTCTTTGAGCTTTATGATACTTCTACCCAAAAGCTTGTCTTCATCAGGCTTTGGAAGAGGAAAATCCACTCCTCTTATTTGAGCAAGGCTTAGAGGGTTCTTTGTAGAGTCCTTGTTGAAGCTGTTGTTGGGCTTGAGAACCATAGGTTGCAGATCTTTGGAAGAAGTTTCTCCATCCTTATGCCTCCCTACTGGCTTGAGTTCCATAATAATTGATTCCACTTTTGTGCTATGCTTCACAGATTGTGATTGAGAAGTTGTAGAACCAAATATTAGTTGCATCTTTTCATCAATCTTCTTCCTTTGCTCTTTGACTTGCAATTCAGCTGCTGCTATCTGGATTAGATCAATTCCATCTAGCTTTCCTTTGACTTGAATTGGTGGAGAAGTTGTGATGACAGGAACTAGCACTTGAGAAATCTGAACTGTTGTAGATGGCTCTCCTTCCCCTTCCCCTTTATTCTCCCCCTTTTTGTTATCATCAAGGGTAGGGGTCAAGCCTTGTGCTTTTGCCAGCTGCATGAGTAGATTTGTTTGAGTTTGCTGATTCTGAAGAATGGTGACCATAGAGTCTTCAATGATTTGAACCCTATCTTCCAATCTGGCAAGCCTCTTGTCAGCATCAGATGCTTTCCTCAGTCTCCCCAACAAATATTGCATAGTACCATAGGGTATAACTGAATCCAATTTCTCAGCATTGTAGGATTTCAGATCTGCAATGTCCTGCTTGAGCTCATCCACACTTAGATTTTGCTGATAATGCTGCAACTGCAAGAGATGCAGATATTCCAGATGAGCTTGAAGAATTGCCTTGGTACCAGCATCTTGAGTCTCCTGAAAGGCCTTCTGAATTGTCATGACTTGTCTGACCAAAGTGACACCAAATTCTCCTGGTGTTGGTTATTTGGCCAGTGCCCATTCAGGAAGAGCAGGAGCAGAACTTGGGCCTTCTACTCCCCCTAAGTTCATGCTCTCATTCAAAGAATTAGAGTCATCATCATTAGAATTTACTCCAAATTCTTCAGATGGCTCACCAGCTTGAGAAGGTAGCCTGTTGACAGCAGCTTTGTCTCTGAGAAGAGATTCTGAAGTGTGTACAATGTGTAGTGTCTGTTCTGCCTCCACATTGCCCTGAGCAGCCAAAAATTGAAAGGCTGAAATAGGGTGAGTAAAAGTGTCAGCATCCAAGGAAATGTTATCAATGACAGCTTTGTAATGTTGCTGAAATTGTCTTTCCTTATCTGCATCATCCACTTTCATTAACTCACTAGCAATGGCTGGATCCACCCTTATAGCTTCTGTACCTGCCTTTCTCTCAATTTCTCTCTGTTCTTGCATCAGGGGCTCCCCCTGGCTCACACACACCCTCACACCCTCACCTTCACCTTCTAAGGTGGCACTCCTCTCACTTACTTTTGCCATGCTGGAAGAAATAGCATGCATTTGGTGACTCTCAACCTCTCCTTTTGCCTGGGAGCAACCTAGCCTCTCACTCAAAAAATCACTCCCTTCCCTCAAACCTAAAAGTGATTGTACAGTTGTCATGTCCTCTACAGTTGGAATTGTTTCTGTTAAGTGTGTAGAGACCATCAACGGATAGGGAATATCCGTTGAAGTGGAAACTGATGGTATCAACGGATAACTGATGTTAAGCTTATCCGTTGAAGAACAACCACTTGTCAACGGATGAGAGATATCCGTTGAAGAAGGAAAAGATGTAGATATAGAAAGTGACATAATTGTTGAATCTGTGTGGATTGATTTTAAGTGTGGTGACACAGATTCTGCAACTACATCTGAAAGAATTGGCTGATGATCCAACAAATCATCTAAAAGATGATGATCACCAGGTTTTGAGTGGGGCT
Source organism: Apium graveolens (assembly GCF_009905375.1). Taxonomy (NCBI): domain Eukaryota; kingdom Viridiplantae; phylum Streptophyta; class Magnoliopsida; order Apiales; family Apiaceae; genus Apium; species Apium graveolens. The sequence continues at coordinate 108,939 of NW_027418442.1, forward strand.
CCTCCCTGAGTTTTAATGAGGGAGAATCAGGAATTGATGTGAATATCATATCCACATCCAGAGAGGGTGTTGGAGAGCTTGATGAATGGTGTGTTTCTATATTAAGAGAATGGGGTTGTGATTCCACATTTGCTGGAATCACATCAAGCTGAATTTGAGAAGGCACAGATACAGGTGGATGTATCTGTGCTGTGTGTGTCCCTTGTGTGGAAACTAGGGTCTTGGCCTTCTTCTTCCTTGAAAAGGCTTTAAATGGTGAATGTGTGGCTTCAGTGTCCCTCCCTCTTTTGTTCCGTGTCCCTGGTTGGGGACTATTTTCAATAGTTACAACCTTTTGGGAGGATGCAACTAGGGATGTGCTGGACTCCTTTTGAACCACCACAGTCTTTTGAGAGACTGTGGCTTGGCTGGTTTGGGTACCACTCACCTCTCCCACCTTATCCTGGGGGGCTTTTTGATGTTCACCCCTCCCCTCACCACTCACACCCTGTTCACTCCCTTCAGGGTTTATGGTAGTTGTTATAACTGTTGTCTTTTGAGAAACAACAGAGGTAGGTTTCTTTGACTTGACTTTGGAAACTTTAGATTTGGTGGCTTTGGTAGGAGCCTGTTTGGACAAAGACACAGGTTCCATAGCCACACTAGAAGGCAAAGAAACATTGGGGTTGGAAATAGTAGGAGTTATAGAAACATTTACCTCACTTACCTGTGGTGCATTCATGATTGGCAAGTATACCAATGGCACATGGCTGTTGAGGTTCATTCTCAAAAGGTCTGCAAGGACCCTTTTCTCTTGTGCCCAGCATCTGAGTTTATTATTCTCATTGGATATAACCAAACCTTCAGCAACATGGTTAGCCAATAACATAAAGAATCTAGCAAAGTAGATATTATGTGGTCTATTAGCTTTGTTGCCTAATCTGGAACCTAATTCTAGCATAACACAGTTGCTAAAATTAAAGTACATATCAGAAACTAGCATATAGAGCATATTAACAAGAGATGAAGTGATAGCATCAAAATTGCTAATCTTCCCAGAGAAAACCTTAATAAAGGCATCTCCAAGAAAACTCCATTCTTTCATAAGGCCTTTCCTTCTAATACTACCTAAACTAGCAGAATCAAAAGCATAGCCTATGGAATCTAGCATTGCAGAGATATCTTTATCAGTATGTGGTGTCATGGCATTATTCTCAGGCAACTTAAAGCAAGATTGTATATCATCACAATTAATGCAATAGTCCTTACCTTTGAGAGAGAAGGCAATAGTCATATCTGTGGAGTTGAACTCTGCAGTTGTCCAAATTTCCTCAATCACTTCACAGTAGATGGTTGGGGCTTCCAGCATTGCATAGCTCAGTTTGCAGTTCTTGATGAAGTCCATCATCTTGTGATAATCAGAATGGGCTTCATTCTTTTCAACCAAGACTATGAAATTATTCTTTTCATAAACAAATCCTGTTTGAGACATAATTTTGACTACTGGTGCCATTGTTGTGAGTAGAGATTGCAGAGAAAAACTTGAGAATTGAGAGAGAAAGAGAATGATAATTGCAAGAAAGCGTAAAGTGAAAATAAGAATTCAATTGGGCTTTTATACTTTCTTGAATTAAAACATAAATAAAATAATTAAATGATACTTTTAAGTAAGTGACAGCCGTTCAGGAATAAATAAAACTGTAGAAATTCTAAAAACTACCGTAAATACAAATACATACAACACTGTATATCTGTATCAACGGTTGAGTAAAAGAATCAACGGCTGTGACTCACTGACGTGACACATCAACGGATAAGGTAAATAGTTATCCGTTGATGAACAACACCATTTTATCCGTTGAAGGATAAAATTACCAGAAATGTATTTGTCTTTCAACGGATGATGAATATCCGTTGATAGAACAATTTTGGCTTTCAACGGATAGGGAATATCCGTTGACAGGATAAGTCTTGATTAAAGCCAGCTTTGTTCTTGCAGCAAATTCATTTCAGGCTACAAGACAGATTACATAGATGACATAGATTATGAATAGTTAAGCATACCTAACTCACTTACTAATCTTGTGAATGTTGATTCATCAAGTGGCTTGGTAAATATGACTGCAATCTGCTTTTCACTTGGAACAAAATGAAGTTCCACTGTACCTTTCATCACATGTTCCCTAATGAAGTGGTACTTGATATCAATGTGCTTGGTTCTTGAGTGCTGCACTGGATTTTCAGTAATGGCAATGGCACTTGTGTTGTCACAAAATATTGGAATTTTGTCAACAGTTATACCATAGTCAAATAACTGGTTCCTCATCCATAGTATTTGTGCACAGCAACTACCAGCTGCAATGTACTCAGCTTCAGCTGTTGATGTGGAAACAGAATTCTGCTTCTTGCTGAACCATGATACAAGCTTGTTCCCTAGAAATTGACAGGTGCCTGTTGTGCTTTTCTTGTCTATTTTGCAACCTGTATAATCTGCATCTGAGTAGCCAATTAGATCAAAACCAGACTCTCTAGGGTACCAAATTCCTAGATTTGGAGTCCCCTTGAGATATCTGAAAATTCTTTTAATAGCCACTAAGTGAGATTCTTTAGGGTCAGCTTGAAATCTAGCACAGAGACAAGTAGAAAACATAATATCAGGTCTACTAGCAGTTAAATATAAAAGTGAGCCAACCATGCCTCTATAACTTGTAATATCCACAGACTTTTCAGCCTTGTTTAATTCAAGCTTAGTGGCAGTGGCCATGGGAGTTTTTGCAGGTGAACAATCCATTAAGTCAAACTTCTTTAAAAGATCATAAATATATTTAGTTTGACTAATGAAAATTCCACCACTAACTTGTTTAACTTGTAAACCAAGAAAGTAAGTTAGCTCTCCCATCATGCTCATTTCATATTTACTTTGCATTAATTTAGCAAACTTTTTACAAAGTTTATCATCTGTAGATCCAAATATAATATCATCTACATAAATTTGTACAAGTATCTTAGAGCCATTAACATTTCTAAAGAAGAGAGTTTTGTCAACAGTACCTCTTGTGAAGTGATTATCTAGAAGAAACTTTGATAAAGTCTCATACCAGGCTCTAGGTGCTTGCTTTAGTCCATAGAGTGCTTTCAACAAATAATACACATGGTCTGGAAAATTTGGATCTTCAAAACCTGGAGGTTGGCTTACATAAACTTCTTCTTCCAATTCTCCATTTAGAAATGCACTCTTGACATCCATCTGATAGACTTTGAAATTGGCATTAGCTGCATAGGCTAGAAAGATTCTGATGGCTTCAAGTCTGGCAACTGGAGCAAATATTTCATCAAAATCTATTCCCTCTTGTTGAGAGTAGTCTTTAGCAACCAATCTGGCTTTATTCCTTATGACAATGCCATGTTCATCCATCTTGTTTCTGAATACCCATTTTGTGTCAATAGAACTCTTGTTCTTTGGCTTGGGTACCAGCTTCCATACTTTGTTCCTCTCAAATTGGTTTAGCTCCTCTTGCATTGCTAAAATCCAATCTGGATCCAAAAGAGCTTCTTCCACTCGCTTAGGTTCCTCCTGTGATAGAAAGCTACTATACAGACATTCATCTTGAGTAGCCCTTCTAGTTTGTACTTTTGATGTAGCATCACCAATGATCAGTTCAAAAGGGTGATTCTTGGTCCATTTCCTTTGAGGCGGTAGATTAGCCCTTGATGAGGTTGCCTCAGTATTGTCATGATGTGAGATAGAATGTTGATTTGTTGAAACTCCCCCTGAGTTGCTGATCCTTTGAACGGAATTGAGAGTTCTATCAACTGATGAGGTGAATTGATTATCCGTTGACAGACTGTGATCAACGGATGCTTCGTTATGAACTTCAACGGATGATGCACTTTGTCTTTCAACGGATGCTGCATTGCTTCTTTCAACGGAAGCTGAATTATGACTTTCAACGGATGCAACATTCTGTGCATTATCCAAAGGCAGACTCTGGTTTCTTCTTGAGATGCCTTCTTCATCATTCTCATCTTCACTATCATCACAATATATCTCAATATTGTCAAATTTGAGTCCTTCATGATGTCCCTCATCTGTTAATCCATCAATCTTTTTATCATCAAACACAACATGTACAGATTCCATGACAATGTTGGTTCTTAGATTGTAGACCCTATATGATTTTCCAGCAGAATAACCAACAAATATTCCTTCATCAGCCTTTGCATCAAACTTTCCTTTGTGATCAGATTGATTCCTTAAGATGTAGCATTTGCAACCAAAGACATGTAGAAAGTTTAAAGTTGGTTTTCTTCTCTTGAATAATTGACAGGGAGTCATGCATTTTGCTTGATTGATTAGAGAAATATTCTGAGTGTAACATGCACAGTTAACAGCCTCAGCCCAAAAATAAGTTGGGAGTTTTGACTCCTCAAGCATTGTCCTTGCAGCTTCAATTAGTGATCTGTTCTTCCTTTCCACCACACCATTTTGTTGTGGAGTTCTTGGAGCTGAGAACTCATGCATGATCCCATTTTCTTCACAGAACATCTTCATGGTTGAATTCTTGAACTCAGTTCCATTGTCACTCCTAATATTCCTTACTTTGAAATCAGGATGATTGTTGACTTGCTTGATATGATTGATGATGATTTCACTAGCTTCATCCTTTGATCCAAGAAAATAAACCCATGAAAACTTTGAGAAATCATCTACAATCACTAGGCAGTATCTTTTCCTTGAAATTGACAATACATTGACTGGTCCAAAAAGATCCATGTGTAGAAGTTGCAGTGGTTCATCAATTGCAGATTCAAGCTTCTTACTGAATGATACTTCCTTTTGCTTTCCTTTCTGACAAGCATCACACAGTCCATCCCTTGTGAATTCCACTAGAGGCATTCCTCTAACTAAGTCCTTTTTGACTAGATCATTCATTGTCTTGAAATTCAAATGGGACAGCTTCTTGTGCCATAGCCAACTTTCAACTGGACTTGCTTTGCTGAGAAGACAAGTAATGGATTCTGCATCTGTAGAGTTGAAATCAGCTAAGTACACATTCCCTTTTCTAACTCCAGTTAGAACCACTTTATTGTCCTTTTTACTTGTGACAATACAAGCTTCAGAATTGAAGGAAACAATATTCCCTCTGTCACATAGTTGACTGATGCTCAATAAATTGTGTTTGAGACCATCAATCAATGCAACTTCATCAATGATGACATTTTCTCTTGAAATCAAGCCATATCCCATAGTGAATCCTTTGTTGTCATCTCCAAAGGTTATGCTAGGGCCAGCTCTCTCCTTAAACTCTGTGAGCAGGGTGAAATCTCCTGTCATGTGTCTTGAACAACCACTGTCCAAGTACCATAGATTCCTTCTTTGTCCCTGGTTGCTTGATGAACTAGTTTCATTTTCATCAGAATTAGCCATCAGGGCTAGGTTGACATATTCCACATCATCATATTCGTTTGCCCCATCTGCTGCCCAATCATCTTGAGTGAGAAATGCTCTTTCCTTTTGTTTGAGCAAATCATAATATTTCTTTTTGTAATCAACTTGCTCAAATTTCTTTTTCTCAGAATTTGGCTTCCTACACTCACTTGCAAAGTGTCCACTAATGCCACAGTTGTAACATTTGAACTTTGATTTGTCCACCATATTTTTGTTTGGCTTAGTGAACTTTGTGTTTTCCTGAACTTCATCTTTGCAAACCTCCTGGACAGAAAGGCCAAATGTTCTTCAATATCATCAGATTCATCCTGACTGGAATTGTCTTCATCCTCAGCAACTTGCTCTTTACCCTTGCTTGATTCTGATTTGCTTGTGCCAACTTTGAGACTTGGCATTGTTTTCTCCTCATTCCTGGCTTCCATCTTCTCACAGTCAGCTACAAGAGCAACTGTTCCTCCTTTTCTCTTTCCCTTTTCCAACAGCTCATCCTGCTCCATTTCAAGTTCATAAGTCTTCAAAATTCCATATAATCTTTTAAGTGTGAAGTTCTTATAATCTTGAGAGTTTCTCAAAGAGACAGTCATGGGCTTCCATTCGTTTGGCAGAGACCTAAGAAATTTTAAGTTGGAATCCTTGACTTGGTACACTCTACCATACAGCTTCAATCCATTCAACAGTTTCTGAAACCTGTTGAAGGTATCATTTAATGATTCACCTTCTTCAAAGTGAAAATATTCATACTGTTGAATAAGAAGCTGCATTTTGTTCTCTCTGACCTGCTCAGTACCTTCACAGATGATTTGTACAGTGTCCCAAACTTCCTTTGCAGTTTGGAAATTGATGACATTGTCAAACATATCTTGATCTAAGCCATTAAACAAAATGTTCATGGCTCTCTTATCCTTGCGGATTTCTTCCATGTCTTCAATAGTCCATTCTGCTCTTGGCTTGGGAATAGACTGTCCAACAGCAACTGTTGCAGTAGCAGCTGTGGCTACCTTGTGAGGGATGTGAGGACCATTTTCAATACAGTTGATGTAGCTTTCATCTTGAGAAAGAAGATGTAAATGCATCTTCACTTTCCAGTGATGATAATTATCCTTTTCCAAGACTGGAATCTTTACACCAATATCCTTCCTATTCATGATGGTAACAGTAGAGTTCTTCTGTGCACTCATGATGTTAGCAGAATAGATCTTTAAACTCTTTATATGTTAAGAGCTTGCTCTGATACCAATTATTATTCCCAGTGGACTAACAATGAGATTTACAGAAGGGGGGTTGAATGTAAATCTCAAAACTTTTTCAAGTTTTGAGCAGTTTGTAAGGCTAAGTGTTTGAGTGATCAAATGTGTGTGAATTGCTTGGAGCTGATGCAGACAGATATATATTCAAACACAAATGTAATGAACACAAAGAACTTAAAAACTTTTCTGGTGGATTTGTTGTTCCACCAGAGATGTGTTATTTCAGAAAATATGTGATTCAAAATTAAATCACAGATGCTTCCTAGTACAAACTAGATGATTTTCTCTCTTGATATTTCTAAACAGCTCAGGGAAAATTCACCTCTAATTACTAGCTACTACTTGGTTTATATATCACCAAGTTTACAAGTGAAGACAAAGATAAAGTACAATAAGAAAATAGTTCTCCACTTATTTCTATTCCATTTTTATCCAGTGTAATATGGAATTATCTGTTGACTTTCCATTTTGAACCAGACTAAAAACGGCTGCTTTTTCTGCTGTTCCTAAAATAGGCTACCACATCTCTGTCAATCCATGTGCCTCTGTCAGCTTTGTTAACTGTCACTATCAACTGCTATGAGACTGAGCATCCGTTGAAGCTTTCATCCGTTGATGGCTTTATCCGTTGATGCTCTAGCAGTTGAAGCTTTATCCGTTGAAGCACTTATCCGTTGATGGATATTATCCGTTGAAGCATTAGAGACATCCGTTGAAGCTTTGTTTCTTATCCGTTGAAGGTCTTCAATATCCGTTGACACTTCTTCACTTATACAAAATTACAAGGCATGAAATATTTACAATTAGCCCTCCTATTTGTACATCCATTAGTAGTCAACATGACTGATTATTTCCTAACAACATCTAAGAATTACAGCTTGAAACCAGAGAGTGAAATATGCTACAATACCAAACTTATTGCTAAGTAAGGCTACTCCTTCAACGGATAGCCAAGATGGTCTTATCCGTTGAGGTTACAAACACTAGATTTCTACTTAAGTGTTTTGCTTAACTTATCATCAAACTAATACACATATTCCTAACAGTTTCCATAACCATTAATTTTTTAGTAAACATTATACTTTGGCTATTTACGCAAAGACCAAAATTAGGTTTACATGACATTTTCATTCATTGCAAAATATACCATTCACTACACTACAACAACTACTACTACCTACCATGGTACATCAACAATTACTACACTACAACTACATCAGCATTAACAAAAATGCAACCCCTATCACAACTAAGACAATGCAGATCTTCAATTGTTTTTTCAGGTTTGATTTATCAGCCTCCAACTGAATTCTAGCATCAACTAACAACCTCCTTTCCTCCTTCAAAATCTTTCTTTTTTCAACACTTTCTGCTAGATCATCTTCAACAAGTTTCAACTTCTCCTCTAGATAGATTCTCCTGTGATTTAAGTGAGTAATCATTTCCATTGCCCTGGGACAAAAATCCTCTTCAAACCACTGAAAGAAATGGCATCCTTCTCCTGCCTACATTTACAAAAAATAAATTGCTTTTTACAATTACATAAATCTTAAGTTAAAAAAAATAAACAATTACCTTAAGAATTGCACAAGTGTAAAAACGCCTTCCAGGATTTTTTAAGGTCCATGATACACAGATTCTAGCTCGTCTCCCACATAAACACATTTGGTGCTCTTCCTTTTTCACCGAAGATGAAATATCGCTGCTTCTACCCATGGGGCTTCTGATTGTCGACATGTTACCTTCAATTTTGTGCAATGAATTAAACTGATATATGGTGGACTTAGATTTCTACTAATTTAAGTTGATGAACCCTAATTTATACATGCATACAGATGTTGTATATCTTATATAGCCGTTATACAGAGGTTACATATCCACGTAGCAAAAATCGGACCGTTATGTCCACTCTGTCCAACTACTCATTGCCACGTCATATTCCCGTCAGGTCAACGTCTCTGACTAACGGCCCTTGCATTATCGTCAACTAGAGTGATGCAAGTGAGGCCCCAATAACTAGAGTGTGTTTGTTGATACATGGGCTTGAGTTAAGTGACCATATCGATATTTAACCCTTTTATAAATGCCACATATTTACAAATCTCAGATAAATTAATTTTCTCACATTTGTTTTAGGTCAAAGATGATGAGAAGCTCAAGGAAAAATTCTTAGACCTAATAAGAGGTCCATTGAATAAAGTGGAGTTTTATAAAGCATGCAAGTGCAATGGTTACACATTTGATTGCGTAAACACAAACGAGCTCACTTCACCAAATTCCGGTGTAATTGTCATATGTGAGAAATTTATTTTTTTTCTTAATATCGTAGTTGTACTTTTTCATTTCCATTTGTTCTTAAATTTAAACATTTATAATTGTAGGAACTTCTTATCAAGAATGTTATGACAACTATTACGGAAGAATAGAAGAAATATTCAAACTTTTATATCATAATGGGCATAAAGTGATGGTCTTCAAATGTCATTGGTTTGATCATACAAAACATGTCAAAGTTGATAAACATCGGATGACAACGGTGAATGTGAAATCAAAACTAAATACCGAAGACGTTTTTGTGTTGGCTAGTCAAGCCCATCAAGTATACTATGCACCAAATATTTTGAATGCGAAATCACCATGGTACACGGTTCTAACAACGAAGAGACGACTAGTTGATGAAAGTGTATCAACTCAAGAAAGGAACAAAATCAATGATGAAGCTCTACAAAATGAAGTATCGAATGCTTCATCATCACACGTCGAAAAAGTTATTGTTCGGGATCCCTTAAATTTCTTTATTGGCTTGAGGATGTTTGAAAATGACTATTCGATGGATGACAACGAGGAAGAAGAAAATAAAAAAGATGAAGGAGACGAAGATGAAGACACCAATGAGAACGACAATGATGAATTAAGTGATAACGATGATTTAGTATAATTTTGAAATTTTTATGATTTGTGTACAACAAAACTATTTTTATTAATTTAACTACTTTAATTTGAGTTTAATTACATATATGTTAGATTTATTTACATATGATGGAATTATATTTTTGTTATGTTGAACCAAAACAGAGGATTTATACGTTTATATGAAAAGGTTAAGCTTTGTCCCTTTTTGATGAATTAAGGACTCTCTCTTATTGTTTAATTTCCACGACCCACACGTACACCAATACAACATGCACAGTAACTCTAAGTAAGTAGGGTTTATAAAAATTGAGAGACAACAGCAGCCTTAATTAATTTTAGTATATGTTCAGTTTAATGAGAAATGATATATAAAACTTAAACTAAATTGTAATAAATTTCATATACATAATAAGTATTCTTATCTGCGTGGGTGGTAAAATAAGACGAGGAGGATGCAATCTGCAACATGTAGAATTTAATTTGTAGGTAGTCTCTGTAAATAGTTTCTTAAAATAACCCGTTGATTATTTTTAATCATTTTACAGAACCGCGGAATATAAGCTACAATGTCACTTCAATTTAGTGTCTATGGTTTAAGATAATGCTTTTACATTCTGTTTACCATTTGGCTAATTAGTTTGAGCCAGTCTTATTGTCGGGCACAAACTTAGTCACTTTATCAAAGCCTTTAAATTAAATGAGTGCTGCTAGGTAGCCACATTTCATCTCATTGACACTTGATTCGGAAAACTCATATTCTAGTAATAGTTGGTATTGTTGTTATACTTTCGGTTTGCAGAATGCAAATCCTGCATTATCCATATAGTTGGAACTGATAATTTGGTTGGCTGCAGAAAACCAATTCTTAGTTCTCATTAATTAAGATCATACTGTACTTTTGATGGCTATCACATTTAATGAAGCCAGTAAAATTATCAAAAGAAAAACTTATAGAATGTGGTATATTTTTCTTGTGCTGCCTTAGTTCTCATTAGTTCTGTGTTTTTTTGTTTTTGTTTCTAATATACATGTGGTATATTTTTCTTGTGCTGCCTTGTGTTCCTTCTCAATACTCCAGTATGTTTATGTTTGGTATGTCTGGTATGGTATGGTTATATAGGAAGTTGTGCCTGCTGATCAGGTTGTGGACAACAGCGGCAACAATGGCGATGAAGTACGAGGCGAGAATGAAGATGAAGACCTCGATGCACACAATTATCCGCTGATATAGGTCTTGTATATTAGCCTGGTAATTTTGCTCAACTTTTGTGAACTGATGAAATTGGCTCCCCTTGTTGGATGATATAACTCTTTTGTTAAACTACGGCATGTACTCAGTTTAAGCTTTCCTGTACTTATGAAGTAATGAAACTAGTGGTACTTGACTGATTAGTATTATGAATTTAAGCCATGTATTGGCTTTATTTAATTGTATTTGGTTTATTATTTTGTGATTTTGGCTATTATTAGAGGTTCCTCGGAAGAGGATTTTTTTTTGGATTTTTGTTAAATTAATTCGTCTGAATCCGGTTGAAAATAATAATCGACCAAATTCAGTTGAAATTGATTTTATACCGAAAGCAGTTGAAATTTAAGTTTAACTAAATCCGGTCGAATTTGATAAATGAGTAAATACGGTCGAATTTAGTATTTTGGGCGTGATTTTTGAAATTTTACGAAATTTAAATTTGTTCAGCGGGATTTTCAAATTTCAAACGAAAATTTAAAATTCTAAGTAATGAAATTGATAAATTGAAATTCAACAGAAACTGTTCGAATTAAGCATACTAAATTCGACCGTTTACTAAATATGACGCGTCTGAATACGACCGGGCCAAAAACCGGTGGTATTTAGTTAAATACGACCGTTTTCGGTCGTATTTAACTAAATAGGACCGGTTTTTGGCCGGTCGTATTTACCCGAATTTCCTGTAGTGTTAATAACTATATAATTATGGATGATTTGGTAACTAAAATCATATATTTTATGATAGTTACAAAATTTTGGAATTTGAAATTTGTTTGTCTAATTTTAAATACAACAAATACACTAACTCATTTATAGTTCAGAAACCTCAAGTAACGTACTTGAAGTTGAGTTACAGGGAAAGAAATAAACCTAAATGTAACGTCCACTCGCTTTGCCCGTACTCCTTATATAAAAAAATCTGGTTTTCTGGTGTGTGTGGCCAAGTGCAGACAATAAACACTAACTCGTATGAATTTGGTGTATTTTGATTAGTTCTTTAATCATAAATATTGATGCACCCCAGTATTTACAATAACTCCATCAATAAAAATGAATTAAACTCATAAAATTTAGTACTTATTATGTGTAATTAGACACACATTATAAATACCGATATAAAATTGAAGTTTAGCTGTAATTTTTGAAAAACGTGCCGGTCAAAGTAGCTGATCGGATCGGAGAGCCAGAGAGTATTTCTAAAAAGTCAAAATTGGTATTATTTGGAGAGTTTTTAAGTGATTAATTGGATAATCGATAATTAATATGATTGATTAATCGAAAATAATTTATCTAATAAATAATAATAAATAATTCTATTTAAATGTTGCTAACCTTTTATATAATTTATAAAATTAAAATTACATATCATTAATTCAATATTGATATTTAAATGGTAAGATTTAAAAAAAAAAACTACCATCAGTACATAATTCATATTTAAGTGATTTATACTAATAAATTACTGCATATTACTCACTAGTCACTGCTTGGAGGTTAGAAAATTACCGCATACTAGTTCAAATCTTAAAATTTAAGATATTATTATTATTAAACGTCAAATGTTAATTATTATTTTCAAAAATAAAATTAATTTCAAACTTTAACCGATTTGACCTATTTTTGACCTGAATCGACCGATTTTTTTTAAAACCGTACTTTGAACCGATTAGCGATTAATTGAGACGGAAACCCTCCGAATTTCGATTAATCGACCGATTTTTAGAACACGACTTACAAGAGTTAAAAGCGTTAAATGTATTTTGTACCGTACTATTATTCTAAAAATAAATTTGTACCAAAATTTGAGAAACTCATTTAACACTCCTTTGACTTATCTTTAACATTTATTATGTATCTTTTTTCAGAGTTTTATTAAATTGATTGATAAGGAGTGAAGTAAGAAATTAAGCAAACTATTTAATCAAAATAAATTTTAGATTTTTTAAATAATTTTAAAACTGAATATTTTTTATACCAACTATAAAATAATAAATTTTGAATTTTAAAATAATACGATTAACTTCTGTTTCTATTTTTATTTTTATAGTATTAATAAATAACTCTATTAAAATTGAATTCAGGTATATAATCAAAATTAATTGTTAAATTTTTCCAGAAGAATTATAAAATATTGACATTAATACTATAGATTTAAAATTGCAACTGAAATTAATTGTATTATTTAAAAATTTAAATTTTACCATTTTGTTTCAAAATTTAATTTTTAATATTATTCAAAAAATATAAATTTTTTTATTTTATATTTTTGCTGAAATTTCATTTTTATCCATATTCAATTCAATAAACTGGTAAAGGAATGCGTAATAATGGCCAAAATGGAAATGTCCGGTAAAGGAATTCATAATAAAGGCCAAAATAGGAATGGATGGAAAATATGTAAAACTGTACAAGGCGATTCCGGAAAATGTTAGTACTTCCATCCCACCCATTTGGGTACGGAGGACAACAAATATAATATAATAATGTTATTTTTGTTAAATTAGTGAGATAAGAGAGAAAAAAAAAGTGTAATTTAGTAAAAAAAAATAAAGTTGGTTAAATTGGGGAGATCATTTAATATTTAATGAATAAAATGAGTGTAGTGAGAGAAATTAGTGAGTGTAGTTAATTTTTATATTATAATTTTTTTACTATTTTTGATAAGTTTGAAATGTAATAGAATGACACATCAAAAAAAGGTGTATAAAAATGAATGGGAATAAGGGGTATTATATCATGGGAATGATGGGCCGAAGGAGGGACGCGTGTCACGCGTGTGCTGTTGGAATATTTTTGCAGGTGTTTAAGTAAAATATAGCTGCATGGGGAAGCTGATTTGCTACGTGGTGGGTGACCCTTAAATTAAGCAACACTGTTTTGAGATTAGTCAAGATTCTCTTCAATCCCCCTTCCCCAGTTATGCTATTCTTGGCCACTAGTGGCGTCACTCTACTTTTCTCCTAAATAGATAGATTACATTCCCCAAAATCAAGGTACTTGAAGTTGCAACAATTTCTGTCACCAAAAAAAAAAAAGTTGCAACAATCAAAATTACCTTACCGAAATGTACTGGCCTTATCTCAGATTATGTTTCAAATTAAAAAAGTGATATGATTGAATTAATATAGAGATTGCTTAAATGGTGGGTGTTTAATTGTTAGCGAAGTTGAAAAGAAAATAATTTTATGGGAAAAAATATTTTGAGAAGTGAGAAGTTTCTTCTATTGAAGTATAAAATATAACTAGTTTAAAAACGTGTAATGCACAGATTGCATAGATTTTTTTTAATATTATATAATTTTTTTAAAAAAAATAATTTGAATTCAATTTTGAATTTTGTTTATTTAAAATTTTAAATGATATGATTTCATGATAATTATATTAGTAGATGTATATGTTCAAAACTTTTTAAAACATTTAAACTTATTTAAAGTGATAACATTGGTAGGGGATATTATTATAACGAAATAATTATTTATTAAGGGTAAAAATATAATGTCTCCATTATATTGGGACCTTAAAAAATATTATTTTAGCATGGTGATTACTTAATCGATTAACTATAACTCTATAAAAAATATTTGAAAAATACAATATTACTGATTGAATAATATGGTTTTATTGATAATTGTATGTGTATTTTAAAAAATATATATATTTATGTTTGAATTAAAATTTGATTTTTTAGTTCACATCAATAGGATACGAATTTTACTTATTCTAATATAAATTTGATTTATCTCGGATCAGTGGTTTACATTATTTTATTTTAGACCGATGCCCAATATACCGATCAAATCAAACTAATTATTTTTAGTTTAATTTTAATTTTTTTAAAGTCTTGATCAATAAGATAATTTTATTTTTGACTGAATAATTAGTATATATGATTTTATTTTTGTTGGTTGAATTGTATTTTTATTTTAGTTTTGTGTTAGTCTGAATCAATTGTACAATGTATTTTTTATCCTGAATAAATAACATATATTATTGGGTTTTTTTCGTAAAAATTCAAATTTTACAAATTTTTTGTAAAAATATTGTCATTTTTTAAAACAAATTGCAAAAATACTATATTTCAAAAAATATTTGCAAAAATACGGAGGTTGTATTTGCAACCATAACTGCAACTGCTAGTAACCATATATGCAACCACAAATGCAAATTTGAAAAAATCTGTTGCAAATTACATTTAGTTGCAAAACAATTTGCAAGTGGTTGCAAAATGAGTGCCCTGCGGGGCCAATACCAATATCACAAAAGCAACCATTGTTTCTAGTCAGGTGCTCTTCGTATACTATATGTAAAACACACACACTATAGACAAAATAGAATATTATGCAGTACTACAGCTCAATAGCAACTGCAAACAATAGAGAAATATTTTTATCTTGATGCAGAACAACAAAACATCGTAGCATTGTTCGATGATCCATACACCTTCTATTCATCGTCATCACTCGGATTTCCATCCTTACAAAGCATCACTAATGAGAAGCCTCTGCTTCCTCTGTTTTTCGACAATCCTGACCAAACATCTATCTCTCCTGTCTCTCATCCATTCCCCATCTTCAACACATCTCCTGCGAGGTCAATACTAATGGAGGAAGAAAGAACCCGAACTTGATGGAGGAGGTGGTGGATTGAGGGTGGAGGTGGTGGAGGAGGTGGATTCGAGGGCGAAGATGGTGGAGGGAGCGGAGGTGATGGATCGGGGGTGTAGGTGGTGGATTCAGGGTGGAGGCGGCGGAGGTGGTAGAGGCGGTGGATTTGGGGATGGAAGTGGCGGAGGAGGGGGATTCGGGGGTGGAGGTGGCGCCAGTGGAGGAGGGGGTTCGGTGGAGGTGGCGCCAGTGGAGAAGGGAGGTTGTGGTGGAGTAAGATGAGGTGATAAAGGACGAGGATGAAAAAAAAAGCAGATGGATTGTATTTATGTAATTTAATTGTGTATATTTTTTAAAAAATAGTAAATTTGTAATACTTTTAATAAGGTAGTAAAGTTGCAAATAAATACATCAAAATTGGTATATTTGTCAATTTCCCTATATTATTTTGTTTATCCAATTTCATTAGTATAATTTTTTTAGGAGGATTGATAGTATTGTTATTTTATCTTAACCCGAGTCACATGATATATCAACTAAATCTTAATAATTATATTTAGTCTGCTTTAATTTAATTTAGCCCGAAGTAACAAATTAAATAATATAAAACTCTATATGAATTAAAATATAAATTGGTAGAAGAAGTTGAATTTAATATAAATTATAATGATATAGAGTTCGATATAAAATAGAATTGAAATTGGTAAAGTAATAGAGAAAGTTGAATTCAATATCAATTATAATTAGAATTGATCGATCCAATAATTAGAATTAGAATAATTAAGTAAGGTTATTTAAGTAATTTCAGCAAGTACCAACCGACCGACTACCAGACTTTTAATGTTTCGTCTATTATAATATAATATAAATTAGTAAAAATAATTAACTTGCCAATTAAGTGTTGATGCAGTGGTTGGACTCTTGTACCACTTGCGGGAGTTCAGCAGTTCGATATCTGACGCGTGTGTGTTTGTTATCAATTAACAAAATAAAATAAAAATAATTAACTTAATCAAACATTATTATAGACCCAAATATCCAATTAATTAGTAAAAACAATTAATTTAATCCGCTCCAATTAATTGTTAATCTAATCGGCTTATTCAGTTCGAAAATTCAACGAGACGTCAAATTGGACCATTTCTGAATATGACAGCAGTGGAACAAATCGGTTGGGGATTTGGCAAGTGACCAAATTTCACATGTTGTGAATGTGAGTTGTGACAACCGAGAGAGATATACATTTATGTATGCTTACATCTTCCTTCAACAAAATCTGCTTTCCGTTTCCGTGTTTCCCTGCTTTCCAATTTTACTCGAAGGAATTTTTGCTATTATTTATCGGTTTTTTTATTGTGTGTCCATGAACACATAATAAACACGAATTTTTAAAATTTTATCCTGTTTTGATTGATTTCTACCTTTTTAATAGTGATAAACTTTTCTGCATTCATATCAAAATACTCCAAATTTATAAATTTTAGTGCTTAGCATGTACTCATGGGCACGCACTGAGAGCGGGCAATCGGGTCGTGTCGTGTACTTTCATGTCGTGTAATTTCATGTTTCGTGTATGTAAACATGAAACTCATATCCGACCAGAAATGATTTCGTGTACCCATATGTGAAACTCATATCCGATTCGAATCGTGTCGTGTACTTTCCGTGTATTTTTCGTGTACATTAAATAAAAAATTAATAATATATATATATACATATAATATATAAAAAAATCTATTTTAATGTATAATTTAATGAAATATGAAGAGTGTATATATAAATAAATATATATATATATATATTTACAGAGTATTCTTGTTGTGCAAGACATGCATGTACTTTAACAAGACTAAGACAATTTGTCAACCCTAAGTAAGTTGTATTGTTATCTTAATTTGTATTTTGTACTTGTAACACTTAAAGTCTCTGTCAAAGGAGCAGACTGGAGTCTTTTTCTATAAACAGTGTCAAGCCTAAGAATTCTATCTGGAAGAAGATCAAGAAGATCATGCCTCAGAAGAATTATGAAGAAGTTTGGAATTGAATAAATCTGTTTTAGAAAAAATATTCCAAGTCAAGATCTCTACAAGTCACAGATTTAGTGTTATAGAGAAGTCATTCGAGAACTTCATAATGACTTATCGAGAAGTCAGGAAAGCTACCAGAGAACTCACGGAGATATCGACAAGGCAAATTGAAGACATGGAGATTGGAGATATCGACAAGTCATTTCTTCACTAGAGAACTCAGAGTTATCGACAAGTCAACATTCATTAGAGAACTCTGAGTTATCGATAAGTCAAATTTCACTAGAGAACTCAGAGAATTGATAAGTCAAATTCCACTAGAGAACTCAGAGATATCGATAAGCCAAAATTCAGTAGAGAACAATGAGTTATCGACAAGTCAAATTTGACTAAAGAACTCTGAGTTATTGATAAGTCAATAAGCCACTAGAGAACTCAGAGATATCAATAAGTCAAAGTGAAAATATGAAGAATAGAGATCTCTATAAGCCAAATTCGCTTATAGAGGGCTGAGAGACCTCTACAAGTCAAATTCACTATAGAGTATTAGAGATTCCGATAAGTCAATATACTTATCCAGATGTCAAGAACTCTATATGCCTAACTGGAGATCTCGAGGTAAATTCTCAAAGTACAAAATGCAAATCAGTTCAATATCCAAGATATACAATCAACAAACAATCCAACAAACTGGATTGACAAGTCTACAAAAAGCAACTTGAAGATGTGTAAGATCAATGGTGAAGATTAACTGACAAAGGAAGATCAAGATAATCACAGGATGTTAAAGATATGTTAACCCAGAAATAGAAGATTCACTTTTTCTAAAATGGAAATGACAAGTAACATTTTAGTAAAGGTTAATAACATGTCTTATTGTACACTGTGTAAACTAGTAGTTAACTGAGTTATAAAGTTAACACTGATCTTTAGTCAGTTGTAACAATTTAGATAGACAATCTTGTAACACTCTCAAGAAGAAGCTAAGCTCTTTATCAACAAAGAGCCTAGAAATTTTGTAGCAAAACATTCTTAATTTTAATATAAAATTAAGTGAGTTTTGAAGATCTGTGTTCTTTATTCTTGCAAGTTTAATTTCTGCATGAACACACTTTCACTACAAGATTTAATTTATTTTGTTCAACCATAAAAGATTCAAGAAAAGCTTAAAAACAGTAAAACACATTCACCCTCCTCTGTGTGTTATTCATTTCCTAACAAGTGGTATCATAGAAAAATCTGAAAGTAAACAGATTCAAGATCTTGGAAGAATGAATACACAGAAAATCAGTAGCATCAAAATTCCTACCTTTGACAAAGCTAACTATACTCTTTGGAAAAAGAAAATGTTGTTGTTTGTCAGGATGGTCAATCCACTCTATATTCAGATTCTCAAAAATGGGCCTTTCACTCTTATAGTTAGAGTTGAAGAAACAACAGATGGTGATATGGTCATTCCAGCTCATTATGCTCCAAAAGACGCTTCTGAGTATTCTGAGCCTGAAAAGAAGAAAGTTTCCCTGGATAGTGGCTTGCAACTAATACTAATAGAATCACTTGACAATATGATGTACAACAACATTGTCAACTGTGACACTGCCAAACAAATCTGGGAAAAGATTGAAATACTCTGTGAAGGAACTAAGGAAGTTAGATCTAATCAAAGAAGGATACTGATTTCACAATATGAGGGTTTCATGGCCAAGCCAAAAGAAAGTATAATTGATGTGTTTGAAAGATTCAATAAGCTGATAAATGATATGCAGCTCCATGATAAATACTATGAAGCTGAAGATATGAACTTAAAGTTCTTGCTTACTCTCCCTGATCATTTGAAACAGAAAATCTCAGCAATCAGGGAAGAGAGAGACTTGAGCAGAATAACACTGGAAATCTATATGGAATTCTTAAAATATATGAACTAGAAATGATTCAAAGGAAATCATTGAGATCTGGTCAAGGACATGTAGTAAATGGCTCAAGTGCTTTAATTGTCAATGAAAGCCAAACATCTAATGATGAGCCAAGATCTCAAACTCCAGTTGCCTCAACAAGTGAGCAAAGAACAAATGATTCACAAGAACAAGTTTTTCTGGAATTGGAGGAAGATAAGTTCTATACTCTTGATGAACTGGATGAGCTAGATCAGTCAATGGCCTCTTTGGCTAGAAAATTCTCTAACATTAGAGTAAAGAAGCCAAGATATTTCAAGGGTAAAGGACAGTCTTTCAACAAAGACAGCTGCTGGAAAGGAAAAGGGAAGTACACTTCTGAAAGCAAAAATTGCTATAAAACTGGATCTGTTGACAGATCTAAAATAAGGTGCTACAATTGTGATGAATTGAGTCATTTTGCTACAGAATGCAGGAAACCCAAAAAAGGAAAGAAAGACAAAGCTTATCTTGAACTAGAAGCAAAGTATAAAGCTCTTCTGAAGAAAAAGCAAAGCAAAGTTTATATTGCAGAGGAAAAAAGTCGGGATGACTCTAAAAATGATGAAGATGAAGAATTTGGAAATTATGCACTCATGACCTTGGAGCAAGGAGAATCATCATCATCTAAATCACATGTACCAACTCTTACCAACATTGATTTAAATGTGAGTCAATATAAGGAAACTGTAGAGAAGATGAACACATAAATGTTTCACATTCACACAAGCATGGTTGCTGCTAATGAAGAAGTGAGCATACTGACAAAGATAAATGAGAAGCAAGAAACCGAATTGTTGTTCGTGGAGCTTGAAGCTGTAAAACAAGATAATGCTTATCTCAAGAAAAAGTTCAAGTGTGCCAATGAAATTGAAGCAGTGCCAAGGGAGAAGCTTGAAAAGAATGAGGTGAAGTTGAAGTCTTTCAGAAATACATCTGAGTTAGTAGGACAATACCATGAGAAAAATAAACCATGTGCAAATATTGCTATTGGTCTTGACTATGATGCCTTGAACATCAAGAAGAAAGAGATAGGTGACAAAGGAAAAACAACAGTTAATAAAAATGTTCCAGCTATGCTGAAAAAGGTTGTATCACCCATGTTCAAGGCATGTGAAGTCAACTTCAGTGAAGAAGAATTGATTATCAAGCAAGAAATTGTTGATGAGGACAAAGAGAAGAAAACTACAGAATCAACTCAGTCTTCCAATACTGAAGAGAAGCTCATGGACAAACAAAGTCCCAAGACACCAATTAAAGAAACCAAAACTGAAGATGCAAGAAGAAAAAGAAAAATAGAAATGGGAAAATAGGGAGAAACATAAGCAACAATTTTGCTTATGTTGCAGATGCTCAAAGAAAAAAATGTGAAAAATGTGGCTCTGTGAATCACCTAACTGACCTTTGTAAAAAGGAAGTTAGCAAGCCAACTGAAGGAGCCTGCAAATACAATGAAGCAAATGCAAATGATCCCTACTCCTTCTGTGACAAGTTTGACTGCATTCCTTGCAGCTTGAAAGTGATGAAAAGTTGTCACAAACTGAGAGTAGATCTCAAAGAAACAAGAATCGGGTCTATAACAGAAAGGGAAAATGCTCAACAGTCAATAAACTCTATTTTATCTGAATCTACTCATTCTACTTCTGCTAAATCAGTTTACAAGAAAAAAGTACCCAACACTGCTTGGGTTTCTAAACACACTTAAAACTCATTGTGTGCAGGGCAAAGTGAAGAAAGTCATCTGGATCATAGAAAATGGATGTTCCAGGCATATGACAGGTGATAAAGCTCTGCTATCACAGTTTGAGGAGAAAGCTGGCCCTTTGGTGACCTTTGGAGACAACAACAAAGGATTCACAATGGGATATGGCAAGATTATTTCTGAAAATATTGTCATTGATGATGTAGCACTAGTAGCTGGTCTTGAAGTGAATATTCTCAGTGTTAGCCAATTTGCAGACAAAGGCTTCGAAGTTTTATTCAACAAAGAAGAATGCACTTTTATCAGCAAGAAAACTGGTGAAGTTGCTCCGAAAGGAGCAAGGAAAGGGAGCTTATTTGTTGTAGACTTGGACTCAACAAATAAGGATGGAATTTGTTGCTTCTACACAAAGGCATCAAAAGAAAAAAGCAAGCTATGGCATAAGAAATTGTCTCACTTGAATTTCAAGTCAATTAACACCTTGGTCAAATAGGAGTTAGTTAGAGATATGCCTAAATTGGAGTTTGCTCAAGTTGAAGTTTGTGAAGCTTATCAGAAAGGAAAAATGAAAAGATCAAGTCACAAATCAAAAACTGTGAATTCTATAAGTGCACCATTGCAACTTATTCACATGGACTTGTTTGTGCCAGTAAATGTCTTATCAATTTTAAGAAATAAATATGCACTTTTGATGGTGGATGATTTCTCAAAATACACTTGGGTATAGTTCATGCACTCTAAAGATGAAACTCCACACATCATAATTGAGCACATCAAGAAGATAGAAAAACAGGCTGAAGATCACAATTGTGTAGAAAGATTGAGAAGTGATAATGGAACAGAATTCAGAAATGCAATATTGAGTGAATTCTGCAAAAGTAAAGGCATTGTTCAAGAATTCTCAGCTGCTAGAACACCTCAACAAAATGGAGTAGTTGAAAGAAAGAACAAAACATTAGTTGAAGCTGCTAGAACAATGCTGCAAGATGCCAAGTTGCCAACAAGTTTCTGGGAAGAGGTTGTTAACATTGCATGTTACACTCAGAACAAATATCTCATTAACAAGGCACATGGAAAATCACCTTACTCAATCATGTCTAAAAGAAAGCCTACTGTAAAGCATCTTCATGTGTTTGGAAGCAAGTGTTACATTTTGAAAGAAAACTCTGAATATGTAGGAAAATTTGACTCAAAAGTCTTTGAAGCAATTTTTCTGGGATATTCATCGGAAAGAACAACCTACAAAGTTTATGTGATAGATCAAAAGAAGATTATGGAAAGCACATATGTGACTTTTGATGATGACAAGTGTCCAGGCTTGGAATGCCTTGATGAAAATGAAATTGGAGCCCTTGTATTTGAAAACCTCAACATTGATAGTGATTCTGATGGGGAAGATGAAGATGATGCACAACAGAAGATAAATGCAGAGTCTACTGAACAAGAAAATCATGGAAATGGACGCTCATCTCAAACACCTGAATTTGATAGCACAAACTCAGGGGGAGAAATAGAAGAAGGATCTAGCAGTCATACCAATAATGAAGAAAATGATGAAGGCACAAGTCAACAAACTCATACAAGAAAGTGGGATATAAGTCACACTAGAGAAGCAATAATTGGTGATCATACTGTTGGTGTGAGGACTAGAAGTGCAACTGTTAATGAGTGCCCGCATGCATGTTTTCTATCTCAAGTAGAGCCTAAAAAAATTAATGAAGCTCTACTGGATCCTGATTGGATATCTGCCATGCAGGAAGAGCTGAATCAGTTTGAAAGAAACAAAATTTGGGAATTGGTTCCTGCACTAAAGAATAGAAGCATTATTGGAATAAAATGGGTGTTCAGGAACAAGATGGATGAAAATGGTATAGTTACCAGAAACAAAGCAAGGTTGGTTGCAAAAGGCTACTCACAAGAAGAAGAAATTGATTATGATGAAACCTTTGCTCCAGTTGTAAGACTTGAAGCAATAAGGATTTTTCTAGCATTTGCTGCACACTCATATTTTAAAGTGTATCAAATGGATGTCAAGAGTGCCTTCCTGAATGGTGAGCTATACGAAGAAGTTTATGTGCAACATCCACTTGGCTTTGAAAATCCAGAATTTCCAAATTTTGTGTAAAAGTTACTCAAGGCTCTATATGGACTAAAACAAGCACCTAGAGCTTGATATGATACACTGTCAGAATTTCTACTGAAGCATGGTTTTACTAGAGGTATTATAGATAAGACTCTCTTCTACAAGAAACATGGTGAGGATATGATCCTAGTTCAGATCTATGTGGATGATATCATCTTTGGTTCTACAAATGAAAAGTTTTTCCAAAGATTCTCCAAGCTTATGCAAAGTGAATATGAAATGAGTATGATGGAGGAACTGAGTTACTTTCTTGGACTTCAAGTCAGTCAAAGAAGTGATGGTATCTTCATCAGCCAAACTAAGTATGTCAATGATTTATTGAAAAAGTTTGGTATGGTTGACTGTTCACCTATGTCTACTGCAACAAAGTTGGATGGAGATAAAAAGGGCAAGAGTGTAGATATCTCAAGCTATAGAGGGATGATTGGATCATTGATTTATTTAACAGCAAGTAGATTAGACATCATGTTTGAAACAAGTCTATGTGCAAGATTTTAAGCCAATCCAAAAGAATCACATTTGATGGTTGTAAAGAGGATTTTCAGATATTTAAAGGGAAATCCAAACTTGGGATTATGGTATCCTAAGGGAACTGGTTTTGAAGCTGTTGGTTACACAAATACAGATTTTGCTGGATGCAGGGTTGACCGGAAGAGTACTAATGAAAGCTGTCAATTTCTTGGACAAACACTTGTATCCTGGTATAGCAAGAAACAACAATCTGTATCAACTTTTACAGCTGAGGCTGAATACATAGCTGCAGGAAGTTGTTGTGCTCAAGTGCTTTGGATTAGAAATCAGCTAATGGATTATGATCTAGTGTTACACAAAATTCCTATCATGTGTGACAATACTAGTGTTATATCTATAGTGGCTAATCCACTTAATCATTCTAGAAAAAAGCACATTGATGTAAGGTACCATTTTATTAGAGAGCATGCTACAAATGGTACCATTGAGCTCATTTTTGTTCCAACAGAAAAATAATTAGGTGACATTTTCACTAAACCTTTGGATGAAGCAACTTTCACTAGACTTGCAGGTGAAATTGGAATGCTTAATTCTTCATTCTAAGGCAAGAACTCAGCTAATGTTTTGCAGCAGATTTCTAATAAATCAATCTTTATTTGATTTAAATTGGAAATTAACTGAAATATGAATTATAAATATTTCAGAAATCTCTACATATTAATTTTTCAAACAAAATTCAACTTGGAATTTTTCAAATTCTAAGTAAACTGCTCAACTGTTAATTTGCATCCTTAATATGTAAATTTAACACAAGGCAGAATTATAATGGTCAAAAGTATATAGAGAACTGAGTTCTCGATAAGTCTAATTGACTTCTCGACAAGTCATTTTAGGACTTCTCGAGTGAGTTCTCGACAAGTCAATTTACTGATTTCTCGAGTGACTTCTCGATAGACCTAAATATGACTTATCGATAAGTCCTTGTAGAGTTTTCTAGTAGTGTTCATTCACAGAGTTCTCTACACGTACAATTTTTGACTTATCAATAACTCAGAACTGAAATATTTTAATTTAATAAATTATTTTGGTAAAATACTTTTGGAAAATTTATTCTAATTTTATTTTAAATTTATTCAAATAAAAATTGGATCTAATTCAGTCCATTTTTGGATAAACTGGGTATTTATTTGACATCTCGATAAGTCAATTTTTAGTTCTCTATAAGAGTAATTTAAAATGACTTCTCGATATGTCTTTCATTTCCTTAAATGACTTCTCGATAGAAAATTCCAAACATCTATTTTTGAGTTTTTGACAAGTCATTTGCTTTTACTATAAATACCCAGACTTCTCGATACATATACATACTTACAATTTTCGAGATCTCAAGTGACTGTAACACCCCCAAATCCGGGGTCGGGGATCCGGGTTGTCACGAGTTCCATTTCCCTTAATAACACCCAATCTTAATAAATAATCAACTACTCTGTACTGTGACCCCACAATAAACACACACACACCATAAGTTATAGTCTCAGAGATGTATATCCAAAAATAATCACAAGTCATTTTATTCCACAATTATCTGTCAATACACCTTAAAAGGGTTTCTGAATAAATTTACATTTCTTTGCCATTATTACAATTCATAAATATACATAAATCTGGTACATCAAAAGTTGAAAGCCTAGCCTATTGGTAGCTCCTACCTCAGCTACAGCGACATCAACGCCTATAGGAAACTGCGGAACGTTTCCTATCTGCTCACGAATTGGGAGCTTGGTCCTGTTCATCTTGTCTATCTGATATTGTGTGATGAAAGAAGAAAGCAAGGGTGAGCAACAAGCCCACCAAAATAATATGTATACTGATTAACAATATATGAGCATACTCATAGTACTCATGAAAGTCTTGGTCAAAAGAAATGAACCAAGCTGATATCTTATCGCGACCAAGTCGCAAAATATTCAGTATATATATACATATATATATATATATATACTTTTCACAATCTTTGAAATCCTCTGACATGTATAATATACACAGAGTTCCAGTTTATAACTGTATAAAAAAATATCGTTGCAAGGTGATCTCATATATCTAACCTTGTCTCAACATTTTTCTGAAAAATCTTTGTTATGCATAAGATAATCATTTACTAGATATAAGTTTAAAAGATGAAGTTACAAGATACTCCAATATACTTATATCTTTTCCAAATACTACTTGAACTACCACCGTTCAAGTTATAATGAGCTTTCAACAGTTCATCACATAGATGAGACTACAAGACAAAAATTTGAATAGATTAAATCTTTGAATATCACTATAAATAATGAAGTTACGAGATACTTCATTAAGTCCCGATATATATATACACCTATATATATACATACGTTTCCTGAAAACTTCTGTCATGTAAAGTATGAACATAATTGCAATATCCAATAAATTTGGAAAGGAAAGAATTTTGGCATAAACCTGATATCTTCCTGATCAGGCAAAGATACCAATAAGTAACCTTTTCTACTAGTAGATGGACGAATTCCCCACTGGTCATCACCCTGGTCGCAATAGGACCTTATGCTGGACTGCCACTCAGCCACTTACGCATTTGATGGACTCCCACTGAGCCACTTACACTATCATGGACGCCCACTGAGCCCATGTTGCTTATGCCGACTCGATAGATGGACTTACTTCTCGAACGTTGGGTAAGTAATCAATTCATTTACCAAAACAGCAACCTCGTTGCGAATATAAAATACACCACGGAGCCGGATCCCTCAGGTTTTGAGAGAGTATTTAAATCCCCTTTAAAAGGAAGATCTTAAATATAAAAATGAGTTTTGGGATCCGCTCTAACTTTTAAAAATCATTTTGAAGACTCGAGCACACTTTAAAGAGTGTTTGGAGTAATGCTGATTTAATGAAGTAAATCAGTCCCAATATATTTAGAAAATATCTGAATATTATTATTTAAATAATATTCCCATAAAGAATAATCTTTATACAAATAATTGAAGTAGAAGTTTTAAGACTTATACTTGAAATGAGTATTAAATAACCAAAGATATACTTATACGAAAGTACTATCTTTATTTGAATAATCAAAAATAAGTTTGATTATCAACACCTTATTCTTTAATAAAATAAAGAATATAACTCAGCAATAATCGGAGTCATAGATCCTCAAATGAATATTCAAATAATATTCATTAAATAATATAAACTGAGTCATAAGCCCTCGAATGAATATTTAAATACTATTCAATTAATAAAATAAACTGAGTCATAAGCCCTCGAATGAATATTCAAATAATATTCAATTAATAAAATAAACTGAGTCATAAGCCCTCGAATGAATATTCAAATAATATTCAATTAATAAAATAAAAGGCGCCATAAGTCCTCGGATGAATATTCAAGTAATATTCATTAAATAATATAAAGTTATCGAATAAATCTTATTCGATTAATAGCTTTAAAAACCATTCATATATATATATATATATATATATATATATTTATATATATATTATACTCGGGAGCCTCGCCTCCCGGTTTTAAAAAATATTTCACCTTTTTGATCCCCTATACTAAGGGTATACGCAAATACCGCATATCTCTAGCATAGGTATTATGCAACTAATAAGCATTTTGAACCAACAGATATATAAATCAAGAATACGAAACAGGCATGCATATATACCATATCACATGCTACAATATATCGCAAGAATTTGCTAATAACAAATATGCATTTATCACAAGATCATGCATATACACATATACATCACAACAACAGTATAACGGGTAGAAAACTTGCCTGAGTGCTCCCGGATAGACTTAAGCTTAGAATGGGTCCGATAACCTATGAACAACAACATAAGTCGGAATTAAACCCCGGCCGCTTAAGAAACTAGACTTTAACCATTTAGAGTCCTAACGTTCGCTTTCGCGCTTAATGATTCACTTAAGTCGCTCGAGTACTCTCGGCTCCATCATTTTTAATAAATTAACCATTAAGGGTTTTGTTATTCCTAGTGAACTAACAATGAGATTTACAGAAGGGGGGTTGAATGTAAATCTCAAAACTTTTTCAAGTTTTGAGCAGTTTCAAAGGCTTTGTGTTTAAGATAAACAAGTGTGTGAATTGCTTTAAGCTAATACAGACAGATATATATTCAAGCACAAAAGTACAGAACACAACAGACCTTAAAAACTTTTCTGGTGGATTTGTTGTTCCACCAGAGATGGTATTTCAGAAAATCTGTGATTCAAGAAGTTGATCACAGCTGCATCCTAGTACAAACTAGATAATTTTTCTCAAGATTTTTCTAAACGGCTCTGGAAAAATTCTTGTCTAATTACTAGCTGCTACTTGGTTTATATAACACCAAGTTTACAAGTGAAGACAAAGATAAAAAGTACAATAATAAAATAAGTTCTCCACTTGTTTCTTCTCCATTTTACTCCAGTGCATTGTTGACTATTGCCTCTTTATACTAGAATAGAACGGCTGCTTTTTCTGATGTTCCTGAAATAGGCTACCACATCTCAGTTGTCTTTGTCAACCCATGTGCCTCTGTTTGTAGGTACAACTACCACTTGTCAACTGCTATTTAACAGAACATCCGTTGAAGCCTTCATCCGTTGATGGCTTTATCCGTTGATGTGTTAGCAGTTGAAGCTCTATCCGTTGATGCACTCATCCGTTGAAGGATGTTATCCGTTGAAGCTTTAGAGACATCCGTTGAAGCTTTGTTTCTCATCCGTTGAAGGTCTTTAAGTTATCCGTTGACACCATTTCATTTATACAAAATTACAAGGCATGAAATATTTACAATTGGCCTTCCTATCTGCATATCCTTTAGTAGTCAACATGACTTATAATTTCCCTCAACATTTAAGAATTATATCTCAAATTCAGAGACTGAAATGTGCTACAACACTAGACTTATTTCTAAGTAAAGCTACACCATCAACGGATAGCCAAAGTGGTCTTATCCGTTGAGGCTACAAACACTAGATTTCTACTTAAGTGTTTTGTTAAACATATCATCAAACTAATGCACATATATTCCTAACAATCTCCCCCTATTTATGTCTATAAGAATTGTAGACATAAATTCAAGGTTAACTTGATGATAACAAAACACTTAACAAATATATGAACTGAAACTAAGTAGAAATTTAAAAGTGCTGCAAAAGTGTATGTACTAGAAGGTAATTGAAGATTTACAGTGTTTCCAAGGGTGCTCCTCTAGCCTGAGCAAATCATCTTTTTCTTCTTTGATCCCTACTTTTCTTTCCTAGCCCTTTGTCATTTTCCTCAATTTGGAGTTGGAGTTGTCTGAAGAATTCAGCTTCATCTTCATCACTGATATCCAACTTAGATTACATTTCTTTGAGAGTTTCATTGCTGGCAATCTTGAGTTGATCTTCAAGTCTGAAAAATCTTCTGACTCCTTTATCATCTCTGAATTCCATCAACCAGTGAGGTGATTTGTGAATTGTAGTTCCCCTTTCTTGAATGAGTAAGGTTCTGGGCAAAGCATTGGGCTCCTTCCAAGTTTTCCTTATGTTGGCAATCTTGTTGAGAATTTCAGTCTTGGCAGTCCTGGTAAAGCCAGAATCCTTTTGTATGGCTGAAAAGACTCTGATCAAGGTAGAGTAGCCTTCATTCAGAATCCTGTAGAGAGGCCATGTTCTTTCCCCAGCTCCTTTGTATCTGAACACCAATCTCTCTGGTAGCTGTCTGTAAGCAGCAATTCCCCTTACATCCTCCAGCTCATCCAGATAGAGTTCAATGTCTGAAATTTCTTTTATGTCACAGATGTGAACATAATCATCTTTAGAAATGGGTGGCTTAGGGTTAGGTTTATGTTTTTGAGTTAATTTCTTAGAGTTTAGGGGAGGTGTAGATTTGGATTTTCTTTTCTGTTTCTTTGGTAGTGGAAGAGTGGTTAAAAAGGTAGGCAAGTTGATGGTGTCCCAATCAATAGGTTCCTCTTTTGGGATGATTGGTTCACCATGAATGTTTATAGTGGGATCAGCAACAAAGGGTTCACGTATGGAAGGTAGAGATTTAGTTTCTTCAGTGTTGCCTTCACTCCTTCTATGTGCCTTGGCCTTTCTTCTGTTTCCCTTCTGCCATTCCTCTTTTTCCTCCATGCTTTCACCAAATATACTCCCAAAAACCTCATCTAAGTTTGCAATCTTGTCTTCACCTCTGACTTCAATTCCTTTCTCATTTTCAACTAGACTTGACTTTAGCTTTTGTTCAAGCTTTGCTTGTGCTCTTTTGTCAGCCTTGAGTTTTTCAGCTTCTTTCTTTAACCTTTTGGTTTCTTCCCTCTTGGCTATTGAGAATTTGGGATGTCCTTGCATCACACATATGCTCTTTCCCTCTCTAAAGATAATAGCCATGTTTCTCCTTACTGTGGTCTCCTTGTGTTTTATGATGCTTGTACCCAAA